>NC_132999.1:7690734-7992450 GCF_048564905.1 Vicugna pacos | reverse complement strand
GTTTATGTGTATGACTAGAAGATTACCAGAAAGATATTTAAGAAACTCCTTAAACTGTTTTCTTGGCTAGGACGTGTGGACAGGTCTGAAGAGGTGGGAAAGGAGACTGACTTTGCTTTGCACCTCTTCCTATTTTTTGTTTGTTTGTTTTTAAATTAATCTTTAAATAATGAATCATTTATTCCTCTCTTTGAGCTGTATGAAATAACAAGTTTATAACAGATGTGAAATCAAAAGGAGCTGTTTCCACCACTGCCACTGTAATTCCACACATGATGTGTTTTTTAAGAAGTCTTACTGACAGTGTGACCTGAAATAGTTGAATACCTTCCGTATTAACCTGTTTGGGTTTTCATAACAAATATCACAGACTGAGGGTCTTAAACAGCAGACCTTTATTTTCTCACAATTTTGGAAGGAAGCCAGAAATCCATCATCAGGGCACCAGTGGGGCTGGTTTCTGGTGAGACTTCTCTTCCTGGCTTGCAAGTGGCTGCTTTCTCACTGTGTCCTCACATGGCCTTTCCTCTGTGTGGCAGGAAGAGAGACATCTCTGATGCCTCCACCTCTTCTTACAAGGATCCCAGTCATGATGGAGTAAGACCCCACCCTTGTAAATTCATTTAACATTAATTACTTCTTTAAAGGCACTGTCTCAATATACAGTTACATTGAAGGTTAGGGTTTCAACATACGAATTTGAGGGGAGCATAATTCAGTCCATACACCTGCTGAACATTTAGAACATTGTGAGTGACTATGTATGAAAATGCTTAAAAATGTGGCTTAGAAAGGCTATTTGGTAATATAACTGGTAATAGATTAGGGTAAAAGAAACAACCAAGTTATCAGTTGAACCACTCAGCTTAAACACAGGAGGTTTAAAAAATATTTTTCAGATATATATTATCTTCTCTGTTGATTGCTAACACTTACATAAAACATGACTTTATCTTCCTCATATTTACTGTATCCCATCATAACCTAACTGCTACCACCATCTCCACAGATCGTCCAACAAGATAATAAGTTGTGGTCAGTTCTCATATGTTGCCTGTAGTCACTTAGTCTTTGATAAGTATCTAAAAAGGGGGCCATGGTATTCCATTCCTTTGTTATTCTGCTGCACTTGAAGAGAATACTTAAATTTTATCAATACTATTTCCACATATTCTTTTATTATAAGGCAATATAAAAGTGATGATCTGTAAATTTATTTAAATCCACTATTTTTCCTTAGTAAGATACAGCTTTAGGGGCTTGGGTAATTACTGGAAAATCATAAAGCCACATGAATATAAGCCTAGCATGAAAATACAGTTTTTAAACTGACTTTATTTTTCTCAGTTGAAAAATACTCCAAAGGCAACATGAGATGAAAGTTAGAATGATGTCATATTACTACATTTGTGAAAACTTAATCTATTTATAATAACTGATTGATGTCAAGTAAATTAAATATAAGGGGAAAGGAAAATAAAGTATCATATCAATGAGAAAGAATAAACACAAGGGTGATTCAGATAAAACATGTAGAAATATTTCTGATACTTAAGGCTATCTATCGAAGACTGTTTTGGAAAGGGTAGCAAGGAAAAACCCTTAGATATTATTCAGTGAAACTAGAATGCCTGCCCTCGTATTAGAGAAAGTTTGATAATTATTTAGGATAATTGAAAAATGAGTTAACAATGTGCTAATAATGAAATAGTCTCTATACTTAATCTGTAATGAAAATAAAAACTAAAGAGGATTTACAACATTTATATCAAGATGTCTTCCTGGAAGAAAAATAAGAAGAAAATTCTACTTTTCTAATCTAGAGCTGCTGCTAAGTAAATACATGTATTTACTCAGAAGCAAAAGGGAATGTCCCCCAAATAATTGCTAAAGAAGATGAAAGGTCTTCAGAAACCAGGAAAATAAGTGTTAACTTGAAGGCTGAGACCACATAGCTCAGTATGTTTCTATAATTGTCTAATGTCCTTTAGGAACTTGTGGCTAATTACAAAAAAAAAAAAAAAGGCTCCAGAGCAATCTTAATTTGTTTTCTGTTTAAATAGCACAATCTATTAGGTTTCAATGTCTCCGACTTGAAAGAATTGTATTTCTTTTTCCTGAAAAAAAATCCTATTCTTTACCATAAAATATGACAAGTACAAGGTCAAATTCAAAGGTAATCTAATGACATGTCTGACTATTCTTCTATCTAAATGAAATAAAACAGACACAGGCTCTTTTACAAGGGACCTAATAGAATAAACCTAGTAAGCAGGAAGCCATTTCATTTCACTTAGTTGATTTGGCCTTGGTTTCAAAGGTGACCAGCAGTCCTTGGTGGGTGGTGAGGTGGTAATTGAACTGGTTTTATTTGCTAGCCTCCATAATGTCTTCTCTCACAGAGGAGAAGTTGGGTTTTTTTGTTTTTATTTTTTGTATTATTCACCGATATGTCCTCAAGTTATTTCTTTTCCCTCTCTTATTTGGTAACCAAATGATAACAAATCCCCAACCAAGACCAAATGAATGTACTGTTACCAGCCATGATTTTCTCTAGATATCCTAGAAGCAAGCGTTGTCTTTGTGCAGGTACCCTTTGTTTTCAGTGGCCATGCCTTACAAAAGAATTTGTACTGAACTGATAAAAACACATTAAAATAAATGATGTGCTATGCATATACTAAGTTTAAAAGATCCTTGACCAATTTGGTGCAAACAGTTGGTGCTAAACAAATGTTCTTTGAAGCAATGGTCATTACAGAAATGTGGCTGTTGCTACCACTCACATGAATAGAAGTGCACTTTCAAAGAACTGCACCCTGTTAAATCTTCTCTCATCTCTACTGTCCTTGATACCGTCTTTTCTTCTCTGTTGTCCATCAGTATTCGATCTGTATTGTGTGAGGACCAGTGAGACCAATGTTCTGCCACTACCTTGATGAGTGGTTAGGAAATATGTCACAAGGTTAGACAGTCATGGCTTTTTTTGATTTGATTTTAATAGTTCTAACTTTAATGGAAGTTGATCCTTATTTTCAGAATTAACTTCAGCTCGTTTTGCTTGTAATTTAAGATTCCATAAGAAGTTACCCATTCTTCAGCAGCTGATAGTGTTGGCAGAGTCAGTCATGGAACGGTGTATGTTAAAGCACTTTGAGCTGGTGAAACAACATACCAATATTAATTGTTGTCATTTATTGATGTTTTGGGGCTGTGCCAAACACTGTAGAATATTTTGGTCACCAGTATTTTTTCTAAAATAATTCAGAATCACAGGCAAGCAGATTATACCAGTAAAGTGTGTCTGTTGTAGAGACAAACTTAGAAAATAGGAAAATAAATTAAGAAATCGTTCATTTATAAATTCTAGATCATGCAAATGATTTCTTTTTTTGTATTATAACAAGGAAAGTTTACATTAATCATGTGTTTTCAATGTAAGGCACTATTTAACATGTTTTAAGTACTTATTTAATCCTTTCTGCAATCATGTGAAGTAAATACTCTTACTAACCTGTTTTACAGAAGAGGAACTTAAAGCTTGGAGAAATTAAGTAAACTGGCCAAAGCAGCCTAACCTCAAAGCCCTGAGTGTTAATGACAAATTAGTTCATTTATCCAAAGTGACTTATTAACCAACTGCTGTATTCCAGGCAGTGTGTGTTTTGTAGTCTGCAGTTTCACAATTATATAGGTGGTATTCCTTTCTTTCTATTTACCGTGCCTGGGAATGGGGATATCTCAAGCCTTTGGATTAGAATCTTTCTTCGATTACAAAAACTTCTCAGCTCTTTTTTCTCCAAATAATATCTGTCTCATCCTCTCTCAACTCTCATCTGGGAATCTGACATATACTAGAACCCTTCATTCCATGCTATATATCTTTATCTTTTCCTCTATATTTTCCATCATTTTATTTCTCTATGTTTTGTTGTTAGTAATTTTTCTGATCTACTTCATCGATGTTTTATATCCTGTTAAATCTGCCCATTGGATTTTAATCTTGGTTTTTGAAGTTTTCTTTTGTGAAAAATGTTTAAGGTGACAGTTGTTTCAAATCTTCTGTTACTTTTTATAGCTCTTGTTCCCTGCAGTTGTTTTCAAACTTGCCTTTTAACTCCTTAATTGAAGCAATAGTAGTTTTAGTCTCTCTGACAGATAATTCCAATATCTGAAGTCTGTAGACTTGTCCCTTCTGATGAGTGTTTCTCATGGTATTCACTCCTAGTGCTTTGTTTCCTCAAGTATTT
Organism: Vicugna pacos; assembly: GCF_048564905.1. Lineage (NCBI taxonomy): Eukaryota > Metazoa > Chordata > Mammalia > Artiodactyla > Camelidae > Vicugna > Vicugna pacos. The sequence goes on along the minus strand of NC_132999.1, from coordinate 7,988,200 downwards.
AGTCATGAGGATGCCTTGAGATCTGACATGGAGGTGACTTCCTCCAGACAAATACATGCTGATATCCGCCAGACACCTAGAGGCACTAATTTTCTGGAACCATCTCAGATCAAGTTCACAGAGATCCCAGAACCTCCAGAGCAGTGTGGAGTGTAAGCTGCAAATCCCTAAAAGACATTGGCAACAACTTTTCTAGAACAGACTATTTTCATGTTCCTTTTCTCACCTACTGTGTGATGTTTAAATCAACCCTCACTGCAGTCGCCTAGGAGCAGAGGACAGAAGGGTAAAGACACGGTTACTGTGGGTTCCCTTGTCCTTTGAGGACTGGCGCCTTTGTGGGCTCCAGCTTGATATAAGTAGGATGTCCTTTGATGCTCCCTTACTTGGAGGCCCACAAAGAGTCTGCGCAAACTATGGTTCTAATTTGACGGAACCCAAAATACCCTTGAGGCAAAGGCAACTTCAGTGCTCCGTGCTCTCCTTGCTTCTCTAGAACCCCACGTCTTCTCCAATTTTATCCTGTAGCTCTTACTATCTTGTCACCTCTTACATGCTTTTAATAAAACCTCCTTAATATGAATTTTTTATTGTCAGCAAGATTTCTCTGAATAATGTAACCTTTGTTGAACAATTCAATATTCAGTAGTGTAGCCATCGTTGAAAAGAGAGGCCCTATAAATAATGGGAACAAGCTCTTTTTCCTAATAGAGATTGCATTCTGTCAGAGAATTGTACCAAAAAGAAGTAAGTAAAAAGACAAAGTGATTCTGAGTTATGATGAGAACTATGAAAAGACTGACAATGAGCTGAAACAGATACTAATGTAGGGATGCAGACAATGGGGAATATTGTATAAATGGCTTACTATTTTTCTTAAATTTAAAGGATTTAAATTTATTGTAGAAAAATCAACAATAACCTAGAAAGGAATTTAAGGTTATATTAAAGTCAAATTAAATGCCATGTAACAGATGCCTTAGGCATAGTAGGACGAGGGTACAATAGGAAGAGAGTTGAATTGGGAACCGGGTTTCAGGGATTGATCCCAAGTGTCATTTGCCTGCTGAATGGTCTTGGGGAAGTCATCTAACCTGTTCAGTGTAATTCAGTCACTAATTAACTGCACAGTTTTTGGTCATCTATAAATGCAAAGCAGTCTGCTTGGCACTGGATGGGAGTAGTCAGAAAACATGAGGGTGAAGGGGAGCAAAGCATGGTTCCTGCACTTTCTGCAATGTGGAGCTAATATACGGCTAAAAAGAAACTGCACGTGTAAAATTTCATGCTTGCTAAACTGAATTCTAATCCCAGTTCTGTAGCTTGTTTGACCTTGAGTCAACCAAACGATCCGATAGCGCAGACTGAGGCAGTGGTCTTCACACTGGGCTCCCCGGAACATTAGGTGTTCTGTGGCTTTTCCCTTTCACCCTCACTCCCACTTTAGACTGCAGCAGAACGAGAGAGGAGGGGACTTCCAAGGCTTCATTCCGAAATCAACCAGAGTTCTGTTTTTATCCATTCTAATAGTGGGATTCCTGTAATATTTCCTGATCATAAAGAACAGTGCAGCTAGCAAACATCTGAAAACCTGCTGGTTTGTTTGTTTATTCGTTGAAAAAGGTAAAAGAGTTATGAAAACTGTGTAAGACTGGTTTTCATTCTGGTGATGAAAGAATGATAGGGGAGCTGCAGAATTATTACAAAGGATTTCAAATGGAGGCACGTACCAAACATTAGCGATTGGCAGAGCATATAGGTCCTAAGCAAAGGAGGAAAATTATGTCACACACACCACACACCACACACACACACTCATGCACATGCATGTGTGTGTGCATATAAATATATATAATAGAGAGAGAGAGGAAAAAGAGACAATTCTTAAATAGACAAGCTATTTTTATTTTTAAAATACAAAAAATTATTCATGCTCATTAGGGAAAATTCGAACAGAACAATAGGTATTAATGTGAAAAATAAATGCTCCCTTCCTTATCACACTCATTTCAACATGTTGTACATCTTTCCAGACTTTTTTCATATTCTTCCCTACAGGTTTGTGTTTTTCATACACAAAGGAGGTTATACTGTACGTTCTGTGCTGCAATTTGATGTTCTCTCTTAATGTATCTTGGACATTTTTCTGTATCAGTACATATTGATCTACCTTCTTTTTTTAGTACAATGAAGTATTTTATTATGTGAATGTAGCATAATTTATTTAACCAATTCACTATTGGTGGACATTTATTATGTTTTCATAACCTGCCTTCAGTTGTTTTGCTATTACGAAGATGCTACCACGAACAGCCTTTGTGCTACCAGTTTTGGATAGATGTGGGAGCTGCTTTGGCAGCTGCTGCGTCCTGTATTTTTCTCAATCAAGAGATAATTTAAGTACAAATACTCATGAAAATTTTTGACACTTAAAGGAGATCCTCATGCTAAAATAGTTTGGTAACTACTGAGTTAGAAATCTATTTTAAGCTTTAGTGTAGCATATGCTGTTTTGAAGTATAACAAGCAATCAAGTTTGTTAACAAATGAGATAAATGAATGCCCTTATCTGGGACTCACTGAAATTGATTCATTGATGCAGCAAACTGTTGTTTGAGTACTGAATCTGTGCTCAGAATTGGTGATACATGAATAAGATCTGGCCCCGTACTTGTAGCCCTTGTGGGAGAGGCAGTCATGTTAACATAAATCACAGTACAATGTAGCGGGTGCTATCATAGAAGAGCTGCCCTGTGATTTTGCTGTTTTAATGTAAACACTGAAGATGATGAACTAGAGCCTCTGCTCTCTACCAATGTATGCAGTCATTCTCCAGGCATTTTCAGTAACTGTTCAGTGTTTTCTGCAGAAGAAAAAAAAACAAAAAACAGAATTTGGTAAACAAGCTACAGTTTTCATGTACTTCACAATCGTTTCCTATCTGTGGCTCACATATCTTTTCCTCTAAAATAAAGGAAGGATTTATCTTTCTACTCTTACTTCTCTAGCAACTCCTCTGCTCCTTTATTTATCTTTATGTGCCCTTTGAACGCAGCTGTGTTTATCCTTGTAGAAGTCTGTCCCTGGAAAATTCAGACTAACGCTTGACAATTTCACCACATACTTCACTCTCTATCCACATTAAATGCTATTTAGTGACTTTTCTCTGACCAGAGATGCCTGTTGGGTTCCTTTTTTTTTGGAAAGGAGAAATAGAGACTACCTAGACGAGTATTTTACTGTTGTCAATGAAGTTTGGGGATGTATCTAAAATAATCATAATAATATAAACAATAATAGCTACCATTTATTAAATCCTGACCATTGTGATAAGTGCTTTACTTACGTACTTATCACTTTACATAGATTATCTTATTTAATTTCCATAGCACTCATTATCTCCAGTTTACTCAGGAGAAGCATGAGGCAGGGGAGAAGGTAACCCACAGAGTCATATAACCTGCAAAATACAGAGCCAAGATTTAAATCCAGGTCTAACTGATTCTGTTGCACACATTTTCAATCATTATGCAACACCCCTACAATTAAAGGTTGTTTTCAAATCCGGATAGTATTGATATTTCTAAACCATGTGTAAAAGCACCAAATACATACTTCTTGCCCTTCACCCCAACCCTCCCCCTGACCACCCTCCCCCCCAAAAATTTCTGGACTTAAGAAGAACCTTCCTGCCTGGATGCAATGAATATAAATAAAGTTTATTTTAGCAGAGAGGTTTTGAATATATTTGAGATATTTAAGTTTTATACCTACTTCCCATATAGCTTTGCAGCCTTAGGGTCTTTGTGGATACTAATGTCTCATCTATTTTTACCAGTTTCTGCTAAATTATGCTGGAGGAGCAAGCTAATGCCAACAAAGAAGCTGGCTTGACAGATAAAGCCCTAAGGAAGCAAAAAAAGTTCTCTGTGTTAGAGGAGCATTAGTCTAGTCCCACATCCCCAGACACTGTACTTGGATTAACCAATCTCTCTTAGATAAGCAGGGTATAAATTAGCAATGGAAGACTTGGCCCAGCCTCTCTGCTGGAAGCAGATCACTAAGAGACCATGCCCAATAGTATTAGGGGGATATGTGTTTGACTACAGTCTTGAAATCCAGGGGGAAAGAGTGACAACTGGTGCAGTTTCGTTTTGTTAGCTCAGCCTCCCTTGCTTATATAATGTGGTGGGGGGCAAAACCATTTATGTTTCATAAGTTAGTCAACTAGTAGAGATCACGCCTGAGTCTATACTAGACTTTCTAACCATGAGTTAGAAAACCTTTTCAAAAATCTTGTGCTAATAAAAAAATCTATCTCATTTAATTGATTCACAATGTTATTCTGAAAATGGACAAGTGTAACTTTTTGTGCCCCATCCAGCTGAATCACACTTCTTTGATAAAATTGCTTTCCTCTTTGATTGTTTGTACACATTTTTTTGATTGTCTGATAACATCTGCACATGGGAGTGTAAATTTCAACGTTGTTGATGTTTCCAAATAGTTATAAGTTCCAGCTGTTGGTCCTTTTCTTGCCGGTGGAGATCTAACAGTACAAAGGAAAAGAGGAAGAAAAATGTATGTAACTAGTTCCCTAGTCTCTTATTACAGAGGGGATAAATTGGTCAAACTTTTATTAGCAATTATATGTTTAAGAAATAAGAAATTCTCAGCAAGCAATATTTAAATAGTTTTAGTTGTCTTTATCATTTTGGGGTGGGGAGGAGATCAGTGATTACAACCTGGATTCAGAGAAAGTTCAGATAAACACAAAACTCCATGTCCCAGAAAAACCATTGTACGCATGTAGAATTTCATGAAAGGCATTCTCTTGAAGTTTATGAACTTTCATAAAATAAGCACCAATTATTTCATAGGGGAGCCCCCTTAATACCTAACCAATTCCTGTTCTTATTGCTCTCTTAGTGAAATCTATGCCAGCTTAACTTTTGCTAAGAAAAGAGGATTCTACAAGTTACTTCTCTCTCTTTTTTAAATTTAGTTTAGAGTTACTGTCTGTTTTAGTTGAGCAGGAAGGAAGAGACACCAATGGGTGGCCTATATGATTCAAGAGGTAGAAGGATGCTGTACCTCCATCATGTAAAATCCTTATACAGTCACCCAGCCAAAGCTTAATACTGAGGAGGGTTGTACCAAATGGATGCATGAGGATAATAAATAGGGACTCTACACCATGTAATAAATACACATCAATCAACCAATTAATAATTGAACACTTATTATGTTATACCAATGTCCTGCTCATTTGGAGAATCTTTATAAGTGCTTGATTTCTGAGAAATTGTTTTAACCAACTTAAGGAAACAATTTAGTTATCCATGAAGTAATTAAACAGCATAATTTTCAGCTACCTGCTCAAACTTACTGTGCACTAGTGGATTGTCTATTTAGGGGAATAATACACACATAATTTTGTCCAATTTTCAACTTTTTATTTTAAAATAAAATAAACCCAAATATATATTGTGCTTAAATCCCTACAGACAGTTTCCCTTTGAAAATAATCACTCATTCAACCATAGAGAAGAAATAATGTGACAACCAGGCTTTCTCTCAGGATTTTTTTTTTACTTTGCCATCCCAAGAAGAGTAAACTAAACAGATATGAACTGGCAACACAAGACATAATAGATGACACAGTTTCTTTCGGAACTGGTAATCAAATGTCTGTCTTTCTTCTTTCTCAAATACCGGTGAAATTTAGCCTCTTTTCTTAACTAAATGAGAAGATGACTCTCTCCCTAAACCGTATGGTTATGATAGGATCCTTGCTGTTTTTCCTAGCCTGATGCTTTTCCCATTGAATGTGTCATCCACAAACAGACTACATAGTGTCTTTGGGAAATTGAGGTCAGAAGGGAATATGCCACTGTGCCTGCCAGGCTCCCTAGTATGTTATTTCACCTGCTGGGTACAGAAACTTTTCTCCAGAGTTCAACAAAGAAAGTTCTTCTTTGATTAATCACACACAGGTTCCTGCACTGAGGGGTCGCTGGGTGACGATTCCTTGATACACAGCAAGAGAATCTACCATATAAAGGTGATATTACTGCTGCCGTCAACCCTCTGGTATATACACTGCTCTAACCTACAGGTTCTAACCACTGCCAACTTGTTTTAATAAGACTGTAGAAAGGGACTCAACTCAGCTGCAAAAACTGTTGTAAAAAATAAAAAATTTCCTCTTAAATTCCTGATCTTCCTTTGACACAAAAGAAAACTCACGCTTTTTTCTTTAAAGTCAATCTTGTTTTCTCCATTTCCTTCAGGTTTCTTAGTATTATCTTTTCATACACGCTATTTGAAACAACCATGAAATGGTGTTGTCCACGGAGCATTCCTACTCGCACAGCTTCCACCATGCCACCAGTATGCAACTGGTCTTTATTTGAACTACTCAGCACCATTCCCCACAAAGAGACTTGTCAGAGGCCAATGACTTTTGTTTATCCATTTGAAAAACATTTACTGCCTAATTACCCCACTCTATGCTGCAGACCTTTCTAGGTGCCACAAATAAAAGAATGCACAAACCGGAAATAATTATTACATTTATAAAGTTTTCAGTGGAGTGAAGACCCTCATTTTTCAAATAATCATTTTTTAAAATGTGCAATAAAATTGTGACATATAAGATAGAAAGGTTCACTCAGCTGTGGGAAGATCTAACCAACAGGACTGATCTACTCAGAGGAATCTGGGAAGATGTTCTCGACAGCAAGCAATTAACTCCAGAATAGTAACAAAGAAAATAAAAAGAATCTACTGGAATTTGTATGACACTTTTCTTTAATGATAATACCTGGAGTTCCCACATATAAAGTAGTGTCATTATCAAAGAATTTAATAAGCTGTGCTCTTTGAAAGGAAAAATGTGCCAAAAATAACAGTTACCAGGAAAAAAGTATATCTACATACCTGTTTGTAGTTTATGTGCTTTTATATTTTAATTTACGGTAATTTATCTCACTCTTTCCCAAAATGACAGAGATTGTAGATAAATTCCATGTCTTTGGTTTTTATCAGAAGAACTGATTAGAGTATCTTTTTGTTAGTTAAAAGTTGATGTATAGACCTCATATCCTGTTAGCTCACCATGACACAGTGAAGCTTGAGGCCCCTGGGATCAGACATACAGAATGCCAACCTTTTTACCACCACCTATTAGATGTATAATTTTCAGCAAATTACTTTAACTTTTGGGTGCCTCCGTTGTCTTTGCTTTAGAATAAAAATAATGTTTTATTTCTTTTTTTAATCAAAGAGCATTCTTATGAGAATTAAATGAGAATATATTTTAATAAACATTTATATAGTGGGTAGTATGTCTCAGACACAGTTCTAAGAACTTTCCCTACATTTACTCAATTAGTCCTCATAACAGACCTGTTAGGAAGGTTCTATTATGCCTCTTTATCACATTTTACATGTGACCTGGCTGAGGCCATACTGTTGGGGGAGGTCATCAAGAAGAAGTGACCAGAGTTGACCCAAAAGCTGGACCTGGGCAGGTGCAGGCTCCATACCTGCTCCCCTGTCCATGAACATACGTTCTACTTGCCTTCCCCATTCCCCAGAGCTGCCTCAAGGATAAAGCCTTGAGAGAGAAATGTTATGCTGAGACTAGACGGTATATGTGACTGAACCCAGTTAAGGCCTCTGTATAAACTTAAGATTTGGTTGGTGGGTGCAGAAATCAATTCATCTTGCCACCACCCAAGACAAGCCTTGTAAATAAGTTCACTTGCTTTATTAAAACTGCCACCTACCAATCTGGAGTGGTCTGCCTCTTTCTTTCTTGGGTCTTTCTCTGCCATCCAAGTATGGGTTGAAGGGAGGTCCGTGGAGGTGTTCAGATATTCAGCTCACACCCAGGAAGCTCCTGGGGTTGCAAAGCAACAATACAGATAGTAAGAGGCAAGGCAGATTGAAACCCAGAATTTATGCTCCCGGCAACTTCACTCAGAGGCTCTGAATATACATAAAGCACAGACAAAAAGCCTGAAATGTAAGCATTTAAAAATATTAATTATTGTCTGTTCAGCTATTTACAAATCTATATTCTGATTGGTAATCATTCCAACTTTCCTCAGACTAATACTGTTCTGTAGATGGAGAATTAGATCTCCTCTCCTTTTTCCTTCATTTCTTCCTCTCTTTCAGGAAAATTATCATTCTTTCTCTTCTCTCTTGGGTGCACTCTCATTAATTGCCTCTAATGGACAGATTTGTAACATTTTATTTTTTATTTTATTATAATAGACTAGTAGACAAACCAAGATTACTATAAAATACTTATAGACTTATGTAATATCTGAAGTGAATGTAAATGTGGCTTTAGCAAAGATTCTAAAAATCCATATTTACATTCTAAGACAATTTTCAGGCATTCTTCAGTAGTGTTACGATTTCAGTACTTGTTCTAAATCATTTATTGTCTTCCCAACATCAAAATTACTGTGTTAGTTTATGCCACAAAGTACACAAATTCCACTTAATTTTATGAGGATTCAGTAACAGGCCAAAAAACATGCAAGTATTTTCTGAAGAATTCCCAGCCTATGAAGGGGAACATGCATGCTCAAAATTAAATTTCACTGAGATATCATCACTCAACTCTACAAGAAAATTGGAAGACCAAAATCTTCTTTTGGCATTTGCCAGTGGTTTTGTGTTAACCTAGAATTGGACGATCTATTTTGGATAAGACATGACCTGGATTCAAATCTTCTTCCACACATTCAGGGTACTATTTGGAATATTGATCGAAATATCATACCTTAAACAATATATCTCAGTTCTCAAAATAATAATACAGGCTGTTTTCACAAGACTTTCTGCAACTTTCGAATACGTTAAAAAATCAGTTGGGTGATCTCCTCTCCCCATGAAAAAAGTCATTGTGGAATCATAATCATGGCAGTATTATATATAATACTTTTATTTCATTGGCTTTTAAAATCCAATAAAATATCTCCTCATGAAAAGTTATAAAATTTTTGTCCTCTTGAAAACGGTTATAATTAATCTGAGGTTTTAGACACATATTTAATCGATTAGTAGAAAAATTTCCATCTCTACTGTAATTATTGTGAAAACATTTGAGATGAGACTTTGAAAAACCTTTACCCATACATTAAACAATTTTGAATATTGGTCTTTTTTTTTTACTGAGAACAAACCAAGAGAAAATATACTCTCACCTGCAGTATAAAAGATGTAGGCTAGAGAGAGAAATGGCCTCTGGTAGTTTTTACATCATGGAATTTTTTTTTTTATCAGTGGAAATCACAGACCCTCTGTGTTAAGGGCTTCACAGTAGAATTTTCACCTTTCAAATACAATTTAGGTTGAACACTGTTTTGAGATAAGGCGTGAACTGAGTGACATCTTAGCATCTTTTGATCCCTCGCCTTGAAGAACTACGTGGGATCATAATAGCCCCAATCTTGAGTGGAGAAGTGGAACCAATTTTGCTAAAACATCTGAAATATACTCTTCCTAAATAGTAACACCTGGTCATACAGAAAGTCCCAAGGAGTCTGTTCCCAGGAGATTCCGCAACCCAGTTTTCTGCTACCTGAGAGGCTGAGGTAATATAGCTAGGGTCAGGGAAACACAGCCATGGGTCCAGCCTCTGGGCTGCTCTTTAAATAGAACTGCTTTTCTGACTCTCCTCATTCTCAAGTTTTGAATGCAAGGCAATTTCCACTATTCCTATCGATATTTCTCTGTTAATTAAAAATAACAAACGACATTGTTGTCTGAGAGGAGTTATGCTCTCCGTGGTAGATGCCACCAGAGCCTGAAAATCACTGACTTTGGGGAACGAGGAACTCTGCTCCCCAATCAGCAACATCTGCGGTAGGAAAAGGGGACTCCGGAGGTTAAAACCAATTTAAGCTTGTCAATCTCTAGGCAAATGCTGCAGAGTCTTCACAAACGGCTTGTGATGAGGGCTGTGCTGAATGGAAATAAGCTCAGTCAACCTTCTGGTTTGGATCGTTGAAATCCAAACACTGGGCTTTTAAAAATGTGTTTATTTATTATTATTTTGTTGTGTTGGTTTTGGTTACATTTGGTGTACGCTCCTTATTCCTTGTCTGGTGTCACTGGAAGGACTGTGTGCTTCTGTGAGATGTGTTTTCCTCCCGTTTCAAGAAATCTTCATGGAGGAGTTCTTTGCTACCATCTGTACTTGGTTTAGGAGAGCTTTGATTAATAAGGACCACCCTATTGTTCATTTGTTTGACATGTGGAAATATTTGTAATCCATCCCTGGTGAGAGGGATTTCAGCAAGGATCTGGTTTGACTTTCAAACCCATGTTGCCAATGAAAACCAGCCTCCTGAATCCCAAGGTCAGTGAGGAACAAGCAAAGGTGTTTTATCCCCCCTTCACCCCTCCCGCAAACACCAACACCTGTTAGAAGTGAGGTTGAAACGATCCTGTTGGAACTCGGGGACAGAGACCCAATTCCAACCTGAAAGAGGCTCTGATGTATGGCGTATAATGAGAGCTGGAGACTGCCCACAGCTACACATCATTATCATTCAGATCATGAAAGAAAATGAAATGGTTCAAGCAGATAACAGCTGTTTTTATTCTGCTTTTCAAAGATTCTCTTAAACAACCTGATCTCATTGCTTTTATTGAAGGGTGAACACCCAATTGTAAACATAGGAGAGATGCATTCTCATGATGTCAGTAATAAAAGCATGTATAAAGCAGCATGTGTATTCTGGAAAGCTAACTAACCATTAAAGCCAAGAAACATAGTCTGGCACAAATCTTATTATGTGTCCAAGAGGACTTGATGGTATGCACATAAGAAAATGTAATGAAACAGCGAAAAGGAGAAAAAAAGGGAGGGGAAGGAGCCAGAGGGTTGGGGGTGCACAGTTTTATATCTGTGAGACGTTAGCAAAATTAGAGAAAGGCAAGGCTGCCAAGATCATCTGAGAAAAGGATTAGCGTAGCAAGTAGAAATGCAAGCAACTTGGTTTCTGTTTCACTATATATTGTATTACGGAATCACCTCTTCGCATTTTTATCTATTAGTTACATAGACAATGAGGCTATATTACACAAGACACACACAGGGAAAAGGAAGAGGCCCAAGTCTTCCTTTTATCGGGACTTCAGATCTCATTTGGAGGGATGTACATCTATTGTGTCTGTAATTGCTGTGATCATTATCATAAGCATTCGGTGTGGCTTTCTGGAGGAATTCACCACACATTACTCATCAGAATTTTATAAAAATAAAATTGAATGTAAGGGAATTTTGACAGAGTAAACCTTATACAAAACCAGTATAATCAACATTTATCATAATTCTTTATTTTTGCAAAAAATAGGCAGTCTCTCCTAGAGTACTGTACAATGACAATGCTCATTTTGTAATATTTTCTTCTTATTTCAGTATAATAGATAACATTCTTTCTGAAACAGTCATATGTATTAATTAAAGTAGAAATAAATCATTCATCTGCTATACTTAATAATAAAAATTTTTGTGTCTGAGGAAAGCATATCTATCTATCTGTAAAGTTTACACCTAATGCTGGTTTATGACCCACATAAATCATCACATTAAACCAAAAGATGAGTTCAGCAAGCAATTTAAAATTGGAAATCTGCTGTTCATGTGCTTAGACTCGTGCTTAAAAAAAAAAAGTAGAAGGCATAAAAATGTCAGCTCCATAGATTTGCTGCTAAAAAATTCTTGTTCACCTGTGCATAAACTACAACTGCCCCCAAGGGTGTGCAATTTTACAAAAGCAAATTAATCTCTTACCTGCCCAGTGCTCCAGCTATAATGTATTTCAAAACTGAACAATATAAACCACTAAATACGAGATTGTTTTCGATAGCCCTGCCAAAGGAAAACTATAATGCATGGTTTGAGGTCCTAAATTATAGCTGGATTTTCTGTTCTTAGATGTTCATTAGTTTATGTGGAAGGGGCCAATGAAATAAAGTAGCAACATCAGGTACTGTTACATGACTTTCTATTTATTTGACTCGAGTAGGAAATTACGTGGAGGCTTACACTGTTTTAAAAGGGCAGTCCCAGGAACCACATTCAGACTGAACTGCAAAAAAATGTTCAACAGTGTGAAAAATGCTGATTCCATGGACTCGCATTAAAAGATAGCAGTAGTGTGTGCAACACACACACACGTGATCATTGCTAATGACTTAAACTAATATTCTCTAATATTCTATTCATCATGAACTGTGGCTCTGTTAGTTTTCCAGGTTCTGTATTATCTGGATTCCAAACTCCTGTCTTTTTCTTTCCTCCTAAGCACCAAGGTAGGGTCATTCTCCTATTGACTGGTATGTCCACAACTAAAAGACAAGTAGGAATAAAAGGAGGATACAAAGAAGGCATCCACTACCCTGGATAGAAACATAAAAAGGACACAGATTTATATCGATTAGCAGCTCTAAATATCTGATGAATAAATGGTTTTAAGCAACTGACCAAAATAAGTATTTTGAATCTGCAAATATATCCTGAAACACAACATGCATAGGTTAGGCAGCTAGTGTAGGCCCAGGGTATAGCCCTGAAATTCAGAGGATTGTTTCTATTTATGGCAATTAGATCGTCACACGGCTATGAAACATGAATCTGAATGCCAAATGAATTACAAGTTTGAAGGCTGAGCGCCAAGTGACTAAACATCTGTGAAGTGAAAATATCCCTGAACCAAGGCATGCTACTGTGTTGAAAACAATCCCTGATGCTGATCACTTTCCTGCTTCAGATGAAGTACATCTCTTCTGGTGGGAGCAGGCGTACTGATGGCTGTGTGAATTGTCATTCATCAAATCACAAACGGACACCCGCCCCGTTTTAGGTAAATCCACACAAATAAAATCACAACTTCTTAATATCTCAAAGAAGGAAACCTGTGATTTGTTACCAAGGAAGGATAAATTTCACCTTTCCACTTCTCTAAGATTCATTGTGGCAATCCAAAATCAAGTGAGCGGAGACACTTTGAGAATCTGCCCCTTTACCCCCTGCCTCTGGTGTATTAATGACTACAAGATGTTGAATGCATATTTGAGCAGTAAGAAGAACCTCCTTCCCAAAGGGGAAACGGAACTGGGAACAGACGGCAGAGGAACAATAAATTAGTGGACAGGTCTAAAAAGCTCTGAATATCAGCACGTCCCAAAGCTTAGTATCAGAGCTGAGACTACTGCAGGGTTTCTACGTCAAAGTCAGCACAAATATACTCTTTCATTATGACTTGTAGAAATGGCTTATTTTTCACAAACAGCTATTTTTCTTACATTGGAACTCAGTGTAGGATGCTAACAGTCAGCTTTCTGCTATTGCCTTTTTTGTCCTCGTCATAAAGTGTTTTACTAGCCAGCTTTAAAAAAAGCAAGGTTAAAAAAATTAGAAAGGAAGGAGGATTTGTATTGGAAGTCAAGAACTGAACTGAGGTTCCTCTTTAAGGATAGGGTAGAACAAAAAGGGCCTTCTTTCAAAATGCTTATTTTGCTTTTGAAAAATACTCCTGCTCAAGTGCCATTTTTTCCTTCCTTTACTTTGCTTTCATTTGTCTCACTTTTCCTTCATACATCCATGATGCAGATTAGCACAGGCCCCCAAGCCCCAGGCATCAAAGGAATTAGGTCAGACCCAGAAGAAATCAGGTTGCAGGCAAGGAAAAAATTAATAAAGTAGAAGCTATGGTAGCCTGGAACTTCACAGTCCTTCAGGCAGACTAAGGAGCCCTTGGCCTCAGATGTAACAGTATTAAGTAACGGGTATGAGTGGAAAAAAGCAGAAAAGAGGTTTGTGAGACCAAAGATTTTAATAATATTAGCAACATGATGATACATTGAATTTATTTAAATTTAGGTAAGCTGAGTTCTCAGCCTTAAAACAATATTCTCAATTAAAAATAATTCCAGAAAACTTCTAGTACAATATCTGTTTTCCTATAATTTAGGTTTTATAAAGCTGTTTTGTATTTGTATTCCACCTGAGATTAGTGGTATTTTAAAGTAAATAGTATCTATCTATAGGAAGTTCATTTTATGTTAGCATGTTTTATGCTTATTTACTCAAATAGCATTATATGATCCACTTTTGGGTTATTCTAAGGGCAAAAGAGAGAGAGAGAGAGATTTTATTTAAAAATGTCCATGCTTAGTTCATTCTCCAGATGACCATTTTAGTTACCATTATTACTGCCTCCAGAATAATTGGAGGAGTAATTCGAATTCAACCTACCACATTATCCAAGGGCATTCTATGAATAGCTGCAACCCAGAGCAAGTTCTGGCAAAGACACAGAGGCAGCCGATCAGAGTCAGCAGTAACATTCAAGAGTGTTTTCCAGAGCTACCGAATGCAGATGAGAATATTACATGTTATTTCTCAAACTGTAGGAAGTATTTTAGGAAAGATATTTTTCACAATCCTTAGATTAGCCATTATGTATTTTCTAAGCATTTTAAAGGCTTTTTTGGATAATGAAATAAATCTTTGGATGATGCTAGTCACATTTATACATATCATCCTATTTGATCCTCCCAGACGCCCATGAGAGATATGTTGGTGTCATTAGCATCCTCATATGTGATTTAAAAAAACTGAAGCACATGCATTAAACAACATGACCAAGAGTTGGAAGGCGGCAGAGATAAAACCTGAGCTCAGGGCATCTAATTGAAGCTCTAGTGGCTTCTCCATCTTGCTGCAAACAGTTTTAACTTTCAGAAAAGGTGAAATCTCTTTGGTTTCTGAATGTAGTAAATCTCAGTTTGTGATAGCTCTTATACATCCCTTCAAACTGTTACTATTATAACCATTATTCTTATTGATAAGTTAATTTTAACAAAGGAAAAAAATGTTACCCTAGTTAATACACATTAAGAGAGTATTTTATGCCAGATATACATACATTTTCCATTTATCAATTAATTTAATACTTACTATACGAAGTATAACATTATTATCCTCAATTTAAAGAAGGAGAAATTGAGTCAGAGGGGTATTGATTAATTTCCCCCAAGTTATCTGCTGACTGTAGAGCCAGGACATGTAACCATTAAGCTCTGTTGCCTCCTCAGGTCATTGTTAATTGAGTCATTGTATCTTGTGTGTAAAGGAGTGAAATTTTGTTAAATGACTGCACTGTGAATATAAATTAATACCAGTTATTTAAGGCACATTTTGCATATGCCATGCCTTTCATCTACAGTTCCTTTCCTCTTCATCATCTACCTAAATCTTCTTACTTATTTTTTAAAACTCAGCTTTGATGTTAGCCTTCCCAGACCCACCAATCTGGTTTACAAGCCCTATCCTCATAGGGTAGTGTTATCATAGCATCCATCACACGATGTAGTAATAATAGACTTCACTTTCTCTTAACTGGACTCTAAGCTCTGTGAGGGGAGTGGCTGCATCTTCTATGTCTTTATGTCACTAGCAGTGGTGCTTGTCATGTAGCAGACAGCCAAAACGGGTTGGGTTTATGAAGGGATGGAACAGTGAAATAAAGTGTAAATACTTTGTTGGGATAGAGGGGGGATTGGATGAAGGTTGGATGATGGAGGGATAGAGAGCTGGAAATAAAAAAGACTAAGTGACATATACATAGAGGGAATGTATGAGTCAGCCCAATGTATTTGCCAGCTTTAAACAGACAGAGATTCTTGGACTTATTTCCAAAAATCAGATTTTTTTTTAACTGACTCATTTTCCTATCTTATCTTTCAACACCATTCTTTCTTCTATTGTTTCCCTTTAATAGCTATTAATGATGACTCAGCAAGTTAGTAATAAATTTGCTCTTGGAAATGTCCTCTACTTTTCTGTTATCTGTATGCCAGAGCTTCTGAGTGTGATTTCATTCATCTTAAATCAGACATCCAAGATACCTTTGGACAAAGGCGCTGTAGTACACTCCCTGGCTGAAGCCCTCCTTCCCCTCCACCATTTGCCTGCCAGGTGCTACTTGGAAGATTTGGCCTCACTTACCTCTACTTGATTTAGCAATGAAAACAGCATGAAATCTTAAACTTGTTGCCAAGCATGAATCTTCTACTTCAGAACAAATATATCATCCTACTTTTAACAAGGAACAGACCACTTCATATTTCCAATACTTACATATTATGCCACTCCAAGTGTCAAATTATATTTATACCTAGTAGAAGAAAAAAAAGATTTCTTCATTAATAACCACAACATTGCACAAAAATATTAATTTCACCAAAAAAGGACATGAAAACTGCAGGCTACCATCAAGGATGCCTTTGTGATACCCTTTATGAATTTAATACTCTGTTAAGAATGTAGTTACAGAAGAGATATTTCACCATGAGATTAAGGGTTGTTTATAACCAGAGAAAAATCATCCATTATTTTGTTAGTTGCATCAGACAATTAGTTACTAGTCAAAGCTTAAACATATAATGGCAAGTAAAGATTGGCCTCTTAAAGTCAGTAGTTCACTGATTTTTGTCAAGAAAAAGAGTATACTAGATTTTTTTTTTGACTCTATCAGACAGCTTCTCATTTGCAATGTGATAAACTGTTTTCCAGAGTGGTATAGTTTATTCATTCATTAATTTATTATATATTTATAAAGATCCCACCATTTGCCAGGCACTACAGTGTAGTGTATTTTCCGACTAGCGGCTAAATGTATTTTTTCTCTTTTACTATGTTTTTGCCTCCAAAGACCTAGTGTTTATGACTATACAAACTAGCCAGTCAAAATCTCCAAACAAAATAACATTGGGAGCAAATTAAGCAAAATATCTGTGACTATATTTTAATTAACAGCCATAGTAGTTGCTCAGTTTACATAACATTAAATACTATAGATTTAAGTCAGCTAAAGAATACACAAACTCAAATTTTTGGTTGCTACTAACTGGCATGCCATCTTCTGGTATGTTAATTAGAAAAATATGCAAAATGTCCATTTGATTCTTATTTTAATTTATCTTTATCAGTCAAATACGTGTTTATAAAACTTAAGTGCTGTCACAGTGTAGGAGTATGTGTATGTGTATATTTATGTATTTATACATGTGTAAATATATTAATATAGTATACATATATTTAATTATAACATTTTATTTGCTACAGAAGTGTACCAAACCTATTTAGGATGCAAACAGTAAGGGGGGAAGAAATGGAGCCACGTAGCCACAAAGCATAAGAAGTTTGTGAAAATAACCTGAATCAATCAATATACAAACGTCATCGCAATTTTTAAAGGCTACCAACACAAACTTTTAAACCAAATTCAAAAGTACAAGTTGGAAAATGTTTGCGGGTTATCAAAACATGCTTTCCGTCTAGCTCACTCTGTGCTGTCTCATATTCCTGCAAGTCTCACAGGATGCTTCTTAAACACACTTCACCTTTCTTTCTTCAGTTTCAGGGTAGAAAGTGTCCCTTTAACTTCTGGAGACAGTAAATCACAGTGTGTGTGGTGGTTCTCAGAAGACACTTAAAGGACTGAATTGGATGCTCTACATAGCACCCTTGCCAAAAGAGTTCGGAAATGACTTCCAGCTTCCCACAGTAATAAAATGGCACTGTTTGGCATCTTTAAGGTAATAAAAGTGAATTTTTTCCATTCTAGTAAATGAGAAGAGAGGCCTGGTTGTTTTAAAAACTGATTAAAATTCATGTGTTTTCCTCAAATTATGGAGCGTGATATGAGCACACTTACATGTGAACTTCAGACCACCTCAGAGCATTATTATATCCAGCTCTCTGAGGGAAACAGGATGTGCTAGTTAGTGGGTGGGAGGGAGCCTGAGAAGGACCCGTCAGGTGCTGTGAATACTGAGGACATGATTCAATAGGTGGCACTCTTCCCTCTGAGTCAGCAGTGAATGAATTCAGAGCGTGCTCTTTGGAGGATATTATTGTGCTTGAAGGAAACGTTTGGGAAGTTCATAAATGTTTCTGGCACTGTTAAACAGCTGCTGAGTCTAATCACAGACTTTGGCTGTATTTTGGTGATGGGAAAAGCTCTAGAAAACAGGTTTCATGTCTTTAAGAAAGAGGCTTACGTAAGGCATTATCGTCATTTGTATACAAGACATTTTAAAATTCAGTTTCACTCCCCTCACCATTTCAAAGGAAAATCTTTTGTCATTCCTGTTTGACTCATACGGCCTATGAGGAAGTTTGATCATCTTCCATTTCCCTTCTGGTTATTCATAAGGCACCTGCATCTCTTGTGATTTCTTCTAGACTACACAATGCTACCGACTGACAACAAACATTTTATAAAGGAAGACCACCTTTCAGAAAAGGCACCTGAACATTAGAAACTTGCCAGCCAGCTTTCTATCCTTATTTCAACTGTACCAGAAGTGGAAGTTATAATTGTCTTAAGCAAAAAAACACAAGATGGATACATTTTACATATAGTCCAGCCCACATTTGTCTTTGTTTATAGGCTGCAATTAGAAGGCTATTACAAACAGATTAGTAGTATCGCAGAAGAATTTTTAATGACTTGCTGATTTCAGTTATTGCCAAATACCTTCATCTACCTGTCACATTCCTAATTAAGAGACAGCAATGTGTGTGTTTATATAATCTCTTTGTTAAAATTATGCAAAAGTGGCCTCAATAGTTAGGGGCTAGTCCATTAAATAAGCAGACAAAACTATTAAAGCATTTAAACAGACCATTACAAAAGAAGCAGGATGTAGACACACCCAGTTTAACAACAGTGGGGAAAAGAGGTGTCCCTAACAAAGATAAAAGGGGAAAGGGAAATATTACCGCTGCTCTTAACGATGGTCTGTAAACACTTGAGTACATGTTTATTAAGCCTATGACAGTTGCTTCAACAAAGAGAGAATTAGATGTAAATGCTCGCAAATGTTCCCAATGAATATGACCCAAATCAGAGCATTTGACTTTAGTGGGTAACCATCTGTGATGAAAAGGAGAATGTTTCCTTGTGGGCTAACACTGAAATACCAATGGAGGCAGCGTTCCTGCAGCTAGTCCTTGACCTTCACTTTCAAGTAGGTATTTACCTGTTAAATTGTATGGTCTCCAGACTCATGAGAGAGGTTTATGAAAGAACACTGTAGTCCCTGATATACTACTGATCATCCAAAAAATATGACACAACATATTTGTAGATCTATATTTGCCTTTATCCCTTTATAATGTAATTAAGCCATTTCTTTCAATATTTTGAGTTATGAGCTTTTCATGACCGGCGACCCTATCTTGTTTAACTATGAAGACAGTAGGCAGTAAGTATTTGCTAAATGAGTGAATACATGCATAAACACGTAAAAATCAGGTTCTCATTGCTAAAACGGAAGTAATCTTACCTTCAGAAACTATGTAAGGGTAAAAACATTCATGTTCTTGATTTTAAGTGTGATTATTTTATCTGTAAATACGGAAACTGTAATGTGCTTAACGTAAACAATCTTTCTACTTAAAAATATTAAAAGTTAAAAATAGTGGCCAGCAAATTCAACATCTCTATTTCTTGTATTAGCAAGGACTTGCTAAAGAGTTTATGATTATCCTTAAGCTTGTCCCTTTGTCCCCTCATTGTTACCTCCTCTATAACTTAATTTATCTTCTATGTTCCAAATATTACTATATACATATAGTAGATAAAATAATCAGTTTCCTTTGAAAATTTCTAGCTGTGATTTCCTATTCCAGCATGTATATTTTATATCCAAATGATATTTGTCTCTTATGGATAAAATTCCACTTATCCATTCATTTAATATATATTGGTTAAATGACTACCATGTATAAGATCATCTACCAAATGAAAAGATGCAACAGAAAATATTTAACTTTTTATCTCACATGTTTCAGAGTTAACCTAATTCCCACTGGTTTACTTTGATTTGCTCAGTGATTCCAAGTGATCACATAGGCTAAAGATTTGCCTTTAAAGAGAGTGATTTTGAAAGTTTTCCATGCTTAAGATGCACCTGTGACTATGTACGTAGTGAAACAGATTCTGAATTCCATTCCTCTCGATTCAGGCTCAGTAAATCTGGCATAGAGCCCAGGAATCAGCAGCATTTCTAACAAGCTTCCCAGGTAATTCTCAGGGAAGTGTTCCTCAGAACATGCATTAAGAATCACTGCCTTAAGAATTAAAGAGATTTTTCTTTTCATGCCGTGCTTTATTCTAGGTATAACAAACATTTTCTTCTAGTTCTTTATTATTTTTTCCTATAAAATACAATTTAAGTTTTCCTGAATAGCATCTTATAATTACAACAGAATCTGTTGTGACCACGAGGAGTAATGCAGGATTTTTTTTTTGTCCCTCTAAAAGGTTTAGGGATGCATGAGGAGTGTTAAATATGACTTTTTAAAAAACTTACATCTTGATGATAAGGAAAAATTCTTTAATTTTCATTATTTGATTCTAAATTGGTAATTCACGAAGATGAAAATCATAGACTTTTGGTCATTAATTTTGACTCTTATCTTACAAAATAATTCAGAAGTTTCCATTTGCTTTCTTTTCTAATTTTCCCTTAAAATATTCTGCTAGGTCCCAGTACAAGTTTTTCCTATGGCTTTAGAAGAATGTAATTATGAGAAATGAAATCTATTTTCCTTCTATATCCATAATACCTTACTTCAATCTCTTTCAATGGATTATTTTTCTCTACAAGTCTTTTAGTATTATGGCATCATGTCATAAGATGTGACTACGTGACATTATTTAAGGTCACAGGATAGACAGAAAAACTGTGACTAGTCTCTGTTTGTTGTATTAGGGTCTACTATTCTCCCACAGAAATGTTGGCTTTTTATTTCATAATTTGAGTTCCAGACATGGTTTTCTTGCTTCTAAGGTTGATAGGTCATTTCTTTAAAAGATTTGATATATTTCTAACCTTTTATAATTTTAATATTGTCATAATGTGATCTGAAGACTCTTTTTTAGGTAAGTCAACAGTCCCCAAGCTGCATTAGGAAATTTCCATTGATATTAACCCTAACGGCCACCTCCAGTCAAATGTGCCACCATTCAGACACTTTCTTTTCATGAAAATATCACATTTACTTTTACTTTTTCCCTTTAAAAAATATTTTAAGAAGCTCACTTGGAAATAGCTCATAGTGATAGAGAATTGTGAAATGCTTAGTTTCATTGAGTACTCTAACCACATTCACCTAAATAATGTAGCTCACAAAAGACTGAACTCTATTCTGGTTATTAGTGAAAATCTAGTGTCTGACAAGAGCTACCCAACAACTATGCCAGGGCGAATCGAAACAGAAGGAATTGGAATACCTCCCCCTCCCCCCAAAAAAAACCCCAAAAGAGTAAATTTTTATTTTAGAACTTTAAAAAGCTAAATAAATTTGAAACACCACTTTAAAATATATACTTCCACATGATTACATGCCCTGGGACCTGGAAACAATTATAATAAAATTTTGTGGAGAAAACCCCCCACTGTTTCTGTGGTGGCATTTCTGCCATGGTTCAAATTAGAACTCCTATAAATCTTGGAATTGAGCAAATAGGGAAATGAAAATCTCATAAAATACCTGTCTGTGTTCGGGCTGAAAGAATGAATTTGTGTAGTATTCCAAATCAAACTTTCTAACTTGTTGAGGTTGATATATTTATGCCTGCTTTCCAATTTGTGGCAACTTATGTAAACAATTTCAAGTTAAAATAAAATGTATACTTTGATCATTCCCTTTTAAATGAAATCATGATCATCTTGGCCCAGTTTCCTGCATAAATGTATCCATTCCTTCACATAGAGTTCTGTTAGATGCTACAAATAATAGAACAACTGAAAGTTTTCCTCCACAAATAATGATGAGTCTGACACTCCAAGAATTCTGTACAGGACCAGTGGCAGACTCAGCCTCAAAAGTGGACAAAGGAACTTTTTATCAACAACTTTATAGTGATGGCAAAGTGTCAAGTAAAGCACATTTACATTTTTGACTGTTTCCTTTTCAGCAAAGCCTTTTCCTCATACAGAATTTCTCCCTTATCTTTTTAAATGTCATAATTGCATAATTATAAGTATTATGCAAATAATCTATTTACCTGCTGAATGATAAACCCCAAACCATAAGCATCATCAAACTTTGGAAAATGCATAAATATCTCTAGGACAGTATTTTCAAATGATGCATAGAGATAAATACCAATGATTTTGAATCATGGACAAAGCTTAAAAAAAAAATCTTTAAATAGGAAAATCTCTAGAGGAAAGGCCTGACTCTCACTTATGAACAAAAAAATGCTGCTGTTAGGTAGAGGCAACCTGTATAGTAGTGTTCATCCATCTAACCCCACCAAGGGGACACCACTAAAGAATTTTTCTCACAGTGAAGTTCTAACTGCCTCCATTGTCTTTTAGGAATATATTGTTGGAAAAGAAAAATATTCTCTGTCTACTGTAAAGCGTCAAGGGATTAGATACAGTCGTAACTAGACAACAGTTGTTGTCTCGTAGGCCTGTAATTGTAATGAAAGTTCATGATCCTCTTCCTTCCTTGTAAATCCTAATTTACAGATGTTAGAATTTTATTCAAACAAGGGGGGAAAAAACAGAGAAAAAGAGATCCAACCTGGCCTATAATCTGCTTTTCAGTTGCTTACTAATAATGCCTAAATGAAAACATTATTAAATTAGGTAATGCTTTGGATAGAAAAAATGTATTTAAACCATTCTATTTGACAACATTAATATCATAATTCTCATCAGCATATTAGATATCATCCTTCCTCCAAAAGACTTCAATCTCATTAGATGTCTATCTTCCATGCTTTCGTTTTTTAAAAGGCTTTTTTTGAAAGTACTTTGTCTGTATGTCTGTCTGTCTATCAATCTATCTATCCATCTATCCATCTACCTATCTATCTCATAATTCATTTAAATACCTATGTTTCCATCTATCTAGATGTACTCCAAAATTACAGGAAGGAGGTGTTTTCAGATGGCTTACCAAAAAACTCTCACACTAATAAAAGCAAATGAAAATTATAAGAAAATGAGTTTATCTTCCTGGTTAGCAACCAAGGACACCTCTACCCTTGAAACTGATTTTAGCTCAGCGTGATTTTTCATATGCTTTCTGAGTTTTCTCAGTGTTGTCTTGATAATAAGATGAAGTGCATTGTTTTGTCCTCCATTGTGACAGAATGATGTTAACACAAGGAGATTTGATTTGAAAATCTTTATCTGCCATAATTATACATTCTATCCAGGACTCCACTGATGGGAAGTAAACTGTTTCTCTCCTTCCATGTCATGGTTAGGGGAAAGGCCAGATGGGTCCAGTAGCTAAAACTACAAAAGAAGCTCTCTTAGGTCATTGGTGGGAAGTTCAATATTACTGCATCCCTAATAGCAGCTGCTTCTGTTTGAACTCAAGGTTATGAAAGATGAACTACATTAAATGGTAAATCATTAAATATCAGCTGAGTCAAAGCAGGGTGGTGCGTTTCCCTGCTTAAATCGCCCGCATCTGTCTTCTCACATGCAAAGAGTTGCTCTTTACAGTCCTTCAGTGAAACCCCAACAGAAAAGCTGAAGCTGAAACCACACCAAAACCTCAAATGGCATCTTTTGGGTTTTTAGTTGGTGAGTAAATGATCATCAGCAAATAGTCAGCTGTGGAACTAAAGCACAACATTGCATTTAACACAGCTATAAAATATTTAGGAATGCATAATCCCTTTAGAGCCTCATTTTTTCCTCCTATTATGTGTTTATTCTTCAGGAAAAGAAAAAACAACTGTTTAAATTATGTCCACCTAATACCTTAGATTTATTGCAAAGCCTACAATTTGCTGGTTTCCTTCTATTATTGATCCTTCTCCTACTTATGGGGATGTGAACATCATAATCAGAGATAAAGCTCACACTGCTTCAAAACTAAAATTGTACAATAATGGATGCCATAAAGTCAGGCTTCAGAACTGTTAGAAAAATTAGACTCTTCTCATCTACTTGAATTAGGTGGCAGAAGAATCTCAAATAGCAATTGTAACTATAAGACCCCACTCCCGGCATGGCTTAGATTCACAGTAATTTACTCACAACTCTAAGCAGTTACCATGAGACAGTGGTTGTCCTTTATCCGCATTCTGTGCGTGCTTTCGTGGTGCTTTGCTCCACTGTGGGTTTGTCTCGTCCACGTGAGTGTTTGAGCTGTCGTTTCAGTGTCAAACTAGATGCCGGTATTGTGACAAATACTGGAGGTAAACATAGAGCATCTCAACTAACACATTTTCCCCCTCCCCTGACGATATAGTCCTGGAATAAGAAACAAATGAAAATCTAGGATTCACTTTTAGGTATATGATTAGTCATCTCCACTTGGTGTAAGACAGACGTCAGAGGTTGCTACTTTCAAACTTTGGGGAGAAAACACAAAGTGTAAGTGTATAGAATTTATTCTAGCAATCATTTTTATGGTATGCTTATTTTGAAAATGTATCTCATCAAGTCATCCCCACACGTTTTTCACCTGGGGACACACTACATTCTACAGACAATAGAAACAGGGTCTCTGAAATTTACTTAGTAGTCTCACTTACAGATTTATTTCACTCAGCATCTGAAAGGAAGAATTTTCTTTTAATTTCCATTAAGGGATGTCATAAAATTATCTTTGTATCAATCATAAAACAGAGGAAATTTTGAGGAAATATTTACTAATACTTATAAGAATATCTAAATCCTTCAAAAGAACATACAGTTTTATGTCCATCAGATGTTTTTATAGGAACTGTATTATTTTCAAAGTTATATGATACATTTTATTATAAAAAATAAATCTACTTTTTCTTTGTTTATTAATTAGCACCTACCTCCAGTAGGAGTATCATGGATTATCTTACATGCACAAAATTGTATTTTGCTTAGAGAAGAAACAGTTATACTCTTGTAAGAAATTATAAGGACCTGGAAGACCATCTTATTGTGTGACCTTAGGCAATTTATTTATCAGCTCTATGCCCCAAATTTCTTATTAGTATAATGGGAATAATAGTGCCAATCTCACGCATCTGTTAGAATACAAAATAAAACAAAATATGTAAAGTACTTATAATACCTGGTACGTATTAAACCCTTAGAATAAGTGAAATTTTTTTTTGCTGCAAAACACATACAATGTGTTTCAAAGATAGACTATGTAGTTTATCATGTTTCCTACAACCTCTGTCCCTGTTCCCTGCCTTGCTATGCACTTACTAAAAAAACCCCTTTTTATAGCCGTTAATTCTGTGTGTTTTATCCACTAGAAATCTTTCCAAGGCCAACCAGTGAGACCAACT
The DNA here is from genome assembly GCF_048564905.1 of Vicugna pacos. NCBI lineage: Eukaryota > Metazoa > Chordata > Mammalia > Artiodactyla > Camelidae > Vicugna > Vicugna pacos. The sequence goes on along the minus strand of NC_132999.1, from coordinate 7,962,836 downwards.
TGCAAATATATTAACAGAAAACATGTATAGCATGTGGTTACCTCCTCTGGGAGTGAATAGACAAACAGAAAATGTCAGAGTGTCATGTTTTAGAAGAAATATAAATCTTCGTGAACTGCTGGACATGATTTTGCTAACACAAAAAAGGAAAGAACAATTTTGATAAAATTAAACTTAATGCTGTGGGACACGGTTATCCCCGTGTTGGCAGCTTTTAAGATTTTATAGGCCTAACCTCATATTCAGGTCAAACTAAAGGTATCTAGGTATTATTTATCAGCGTTGGAGGAGGGATTGAGCTGGCAGGCAGATATGCCCAGGACACTGTCTAGAACAACGTGTCTATTATTAAATACTGTCCTGTTGTTGTATTAAAATACATACGTCCAGACAGCCCAGAATGTTCATGGGACAGAAAGAAGACTCTAGAACCTGAAAGGGTTTGTGTAAAGTGAGAGGAAGAAACATAAATCAGTCACACAGAATCAGTATCTCAGATTCTGAATACTGAATAATCTAGAACAACTGTAAACATCGTTCAGTACCTGGTTCTACGTCTTTGTCAACAACTTTGCCTTGTTTTCTTACTCTCACATGTATAATGTTGGACACTCTTATGTATTGTATAAATAAAAAAGATAGAAGTTCGAGTGTTTTGTGATAAAATGCTACCTGAAATGTAAAAGTAAACCACTTAATTAATCTTTAAACCACTTAAACTAATTTCATCTGAGACTCTGTCATTCAACAAGTCATGTCATTACTGAAGCCAAGGCTAAATTGCTCTTTTTTAAAAATATGAAGCCAATCTTTAAAGAGCGTTACAAAAATGAAAGAACTGATTGATCTTGCTTCACTCTCCTTCTGAAGAAAAAGCGATCTGTCTATCTACCGAAGTCTCAGGCTCTCCTCATAGTGGTTCTTAACTGGAACAGGCAAAACGTTTCCAAGGACAATACATTTTACTGTTCTACTGCACATTTCATTTCATAATGGCATTTCAATTTTTCTTCATTTTGGGGGGAAGATGAATTTTGTCTGAACAGTCCAGGCCCACGTTGCTTCCAAGGAGGCAGTTGCACACCAGCATTTGTGGAAGCCCCAAGCTCGGGTGTCAGAGAGCATCCAAAAAAAGGATGAAGCATCACTTCGCAACTGCCATTTGTTGAGTGTTTTCCCGACAGCTGTATCTCTTGACCATCACAAGTGTACAAATCACAAGAGGCACGAAGGAAGAGCACAGCCATCAGACAGGGAGGAAAATTCCATGTTCGTCTGTGAAACAACATTGCTTTTAATTGCACCATAATGATTTTCTAACAGACAGAATGGTATGTCGTGTAGTCTTAGAGCTGATTTAAAGCACACAATAAACCACAGCGCAGCTGAAAAACCAATTGAGATTTCTTAGTGCCAGGAAGGTTTTTGTCCTAATGTGAATACTTAAGAGTATTTTCACCAGCTACTTTGTCCACAATCCACTTGTACCAAAAATAACTGCCTCTGTCATTGTGCTGGGGCAGTTTTGAAAAGTAAATGAACGTTTTAATTTCAGATAGCAATGTAGTTAAGCTTCAGTTTATTTTTAATCTTTGTGATATGCAATCCTAAAATAAGACAATTTCATCATCTGGGGGATGACCCCAAATCTCACTTTTCCTGATTTTTTTAAACCACTTAACATTTTCATTCTCCCCCTTTAGTGTAAAAGTCTGCACAATGGCCATCAGTCGTTCCTTCTTACAAAGCATTCTCTGACACAGCAGGTGAGATAGTATTGGCGATAGCGGAGCTGGCTGGTCAGACATTGAAATCCTTGGTTTCTTGATGGGAGCAATTAACAGAAACTACCCTAGAAGGTACAGTTAACTGAGGACCCTCCTTGAAGCGGTCCTCCTCTGTGTACTTCATAGGCTTGGACTCGAAAGATTCCAGTCAAAAACGTCACTTTGTGTGAAAGTCTAATACTGTTTTCTAGGAATTCAGTTGTCAAAATGTAATGGATTAATCAGCAGAGGCTTTCTAGATCCCCAAGCCCCATTCCATTCTGTAGCATAAAAGAATGAGACAGAGAAAACAAAGAGACTGAAAAGAAAAAAGTAGGGAACTTCACGTGATCTACATTTTTACAGTTTCCATTAATTTCATCAGCATCATTATAATAACCAATATATGACCCTATCATGTATGTACACCACGCAGACATACACACACATAATCTAACTTCTTGTTTTCTTCACCAATTGTCAGAGCTCGTGTATTTGTATACCATCTTATTACCACCTGTTACTGCTACTCAGAAGTATGTCAGCAAGAGCAGGTATTGGACCCACATTTTAAAAACGAAAGAAAAATCTGTGCAAAACTTGCATTGGGTACAGTTGAGCTCATTCTCTTTTTTTTTTTAGGGGGAAAAAAAAATCTGTGCCAAAATGAGCACTACATGCCTATGAGTAAGAGAGATTTTTCAGGAAAAATTCTGAACCACCTACCCAGGACCGCAGATGACACAAAAACTTGGAACATACACTTTTGAAACCTACTGTCTATATTTGTGAACTCTCCGTAATGCATTTCAAAACCAGCTTTTTCTACAGATCCACTCTTGGTAGTAAGATCTGTCTGTGAACCAGGCTTTTTCCCACAACTTCACAGAGAATAATTGTGAGAGATAATAGTTAATTGTGTTTCCATTTGAAGGCTGCTTTTACCTTTTTTTTTTAATCCAATAGGCATTTGCACTCTAATAGTAGGTAAGCATTCTCCTGTTGTTTGAAAAAAAATCCATACACAATTCAATAGGTGCTAAGGCACCCTGCCTAATCTGTATAACCCAGTAATATGGGGAGGGAGGAAGAGACTGTAAATATAGACTAAGTCTGTTTAAGAAATATTCCTTATCCCTAAATAAGCAGTCTGGCCAGATTTCAGCCTGTTACCAGTTTGTTACTAGTCCTAAGAAACATGACTCTCACTCCTGCTATTCACAGTCAGTTGCAGTGAAGAAAGCCTGCACCAAATGTCTTCCTTCGGTTGTGCCCTGATCTATGCCTAAGGGACTCCTCAATCTCCTTCTTAAAACAGTGGTTTCCATATACCAGACCATGCATGCCCCGTGGACGATATTCCTTGTCCACAATAAAATGAGAAAAATAGGGAAATTATACACATATATAAATGGAGCAAACTTGTATTGAGTACCTACCTCACAAGTGCCAGGCAATGTTTGGGGTAGTGGAGGAAAACAGGTGAACAAAAGACACGAAGCCCATAACCGCGTGGGTTTTATACTGTAACCGGAGAGACACAATAAACACATGAATAATTGATAGTCAGGTGGTAAAGAGTACTGGACAGAAATTACAGCAAAGTAAGGAATGGGGGAGGAATGGAAATGGCGACGAATAGAAGTGGGAAGGGGAGGGTTTGCCGGCATGGGGAGGAGGGGGCGGGAGAGGGGCTGTAAACCGTGTGGTTAGAGAAGCCCTGTGTCTTGTGGTTGCATCTGAGTGGGGAGCTCTGCCAGTGTCCCAGGGAATAGATTTCCAGTCAGAGGAGTGGCTGGCGTGAAGGCAGTAAGGTGGGAAGGGGCTTGGCGTGTTTCAGGAACTGGCTGTTTCTGAAGGCCTTTGTGGCATGTTGGTGTAAAGTTGCCAATTCTTCATTCTTGAAAAGCCTGTCTTGTATTCTAAGATTATGGCTTCCTTCTTCCTCCCCCCACCACCCCCTACCCCCACTGTTGTTAACATGTCCTTTCTTTTAAGAAGTGATGTCAGATTTCAGTGTTAGTTGTGTTTTATTAAATAGCGTAACTTGGCAATATAAAATGTTGGCAACCCTTATGTTGTTCTCTTTTTTCCCCCCAAACTAATTCATGAAATACAAAACTCTGTTAAGCTCTGGCTTAAGACAGCATGTGCTGAAAGTGCCAAATCTCCCTCTGCCCATGGAAAACTCCATCTTAACCCACTCGTAAGTGTGTGTGTGTTTGGTTTTACTAATTTTCATACTTACTTCTTATTTCCCAGGTTTATTCTGAACGGAAAAGGAACACTCTGCTCCCCACATTCACATTTTATATGTTTAGTTGATTTTATTTGGTTTTAACACGAAAAAGCAGCAGTAAAATTTATCCCCGATTCTTTAATAAAACAGCATGTCAGCAGAACAGGTACGGGAAATGGGGTTCTCAAGATCTTTTATAGTCTGACATCAAAATTAAACTGGGATGTTGAGAATGTCTAGGCCTCTCCCCTTTCTCTGTCTCCCCCCCAGGATTTCCGAGGCATATCCATGTTTGTTTTGTGTTTGTGTTTTGGGGGAAAGGTGGGGAATCTGGAGCTGTTTTTCTTTTTCTTTTTTCTTTTTTTTTTTTTTGGTCTTTAAGGGAAAAAAGAAAACCAGATATTTTCAAGGGGATTGACTAGTAGTGGCCAGTGTAACAAAGAAACCCCACTAAGCCTAACCACAACCTGACAGGATGAAAAGTGATTCCAGAGCTGCCATTCACCACAAATCCCCATGAAACCTGCCAGGAAACCAGCCGAAAGCCGTAGAGAAGCTGCTTCTCAAGGGCCACAAATGTGGCCCCCGGAGAATCTTCTGGTCCTATTCAGATTCAAAGTTGCAGAGTGGGGGAGGGGTGGAAACTGGAGACAGAGAATTAGCAGCCCTGTGATCGCTTTCAAGGTTATGATGGAACTGATTTAAAATGCAAAACCGCATCCCATTGTAAACACAGAGGCAAACTGGAAGCCGAGAAGAAATGGGGTTTCATTTGGTGATTTTCAATTTTAGAACTGAAATGCGGACGGGAAGAAAAACGCTACTTATTTTTCCAGAACTGAGATCGCCTGTTCTTTTTTAGTTTTTATTTTAATTTTTTTGATAGGATAAGTGACTGTGGACTGATATATTACTTCTTTGGGCTTCAATGCTAATAAGGCATACTTCCCACAGAATCTGACAGGAAGGATGAATACCTTGCCTTGCTAATGGTTAATTTGTAGTGGCATGTGTATTTCGTGAATGTTCATGAAGTTTTCTAATTCATCAGCACACAATTGGGCTTTTTTCCTCCCTTTACACAGAATGAAATGCCGAGAGGGCAAGAGGTTCGAGGATGTATTATTCCCTCAGCCGGTGTATTTACTACCCAAAAGTTATTGCTAATTTTTTTTCTACCTCAGGAACAAAATTGTTCTTCAGCAAATAATTTAGTAATGACCACCCTTTAAAATGTTTATTGCTGTTGAATCTGTCACAGATTGCATCAAGCCACAGAGATGCTAATCTATCTCATGTATTTGAAACTCCTCTGGGAAACATATATTTGGGCTAACTGCTGAGTGAACATGACTGTTAGGATTATAGAGACCATACACGGTGAAGGAAAGCAGCGTCGCTTTTCTGACTGGAAAGTAAACAATAGAGCGATTGTCGGCTTACACGTTGGGGCCAACAGCCCTACTGCTGAGGAGCTGTATGTAAAAACCAAGATCAGCAAGCAGTCTTGATGTTTTCTGCTTGGAGTTGGATGTTGTCGAGGACTCAGATGAGCCACCCCAGTGAGTATGCAGGAAACAAAACAGGATATTCCTGTCTGAGGACTGCTTTCTGTAATTATGTTGATTTTTTATGCAACACTTGAACTTTTAAAAACTCAAGGATGCCTAACAAGTACTCCAGATGAGAATAAATGATTGGGATTTTGTCTTAAGTGAAATGTTAGCATGTGTTCTTAACAAAATTAACTTGTTTGTATTTGTGAGCGGGGTCTATGAATTAAGTATACTTAGACCATGCCTGTTTTGTTTCCCCACCTCACCCTCCCACTCCCCCTTTTTCAAACAGGAAGTTAAGTTGTCTTTGGAACATCATATTCCCTGCTTGGAAAAGGCACTGGATTGTGTAATAGTCTGACAGGGAAGTTTGGAGAGTACCAGGAGTTTCCCCTGGGAGGCTTGAGGGGGGTAAATTTTGCAGCAACATCTATCAAGTTCTTTCCTTTGAGCTATCCTGAGCAATTCCATTGTTGTGTGTACAAAGTCTTCAGAATGGAAACAGCTAAACTAAATTGTAAATACCCTAAGGAAAAAACGTCTTTGGAAATAGGTACTGTGGGCTTGTTTGGCACATTGTACTTTTATCTGTCTTTCCTTGCTGAGAAAGAAACATCTGGCTCAATGACTTGCCAGTTAATGCTATCATGCTACAGACATCCGATTACTCCTTTCCCATCCAAATACCAACTGTGTGTATGAGACAAGGGATGTAACATATTTGTATGCCAAGAAATTTGATTTGGTGACAATTATTTGCCCTTTAATTTAACAAAATTATTTCATGCTCCTTTTCTTTAATCAAAATGTCATGCAATTTCTTGTTTCACTTCAATAATTCTTATAATTTTATAACACATAAAAGGATTATAGATTAGCACAGATCAATCTCCTCCATATCCTCCTTATTTTTTCTTAAGATTTCAGTCCACAGAAGGTCATAGACAACATTATACTTTCGGGCTAAGGACACCACAAGATTCCTTTGCAAAAGCACACCGGCAGGGCAATCATTTGCCAATGGCAGTGTGCCCTGAGTTTTAACCACCGTGATTCAGTGAGGAAACTGAAATGTAAACTGATTGGTAACTATCAAGTTTAGTCAAAGGTACCCTGAGAAAACTGACTCATTCTAGGGGTAAGGCTATGAAGGGGAGAATTTAAAACAGTGCTTGGGGGTCAGCCTACCTGGGTTTCAATTCAGATTCTACCATTTGGCCAGAAAATTACCTAACACTTTCTCTTGGTTTCTCTTCTATAAAAAGGAAGATTATAATTGTTCCAATTACTTATTGCTGCCTAACAAACACCCCAAAACTTAGTGGTTTAACACACTGCTTATTATTATATCTCACTTTTCTGTGGATGGACCAGGCTTCATTAGGTGGTTCTCACTTGGGCTTGGCCACACTGGTGAGATCAGAGAGCAGCTGGAGTCATTTGAAGGCTTCAGCGGGCTGGCCATTCCACATGCTTCATTTCCGTGCTGACTGCAGGCTGGGCTTACCTGGGCCTCAGTTTATACCTGACCTCTCCTTGTGGCTTGGGTTTTCTCACAGCCTGGAAGCCTTAGTCTGACTTCTTACATGGCAGAGCAGGGCTCCAAGAGAACAGGGCAGAAGTTGCCAATCAACTGAGAAGCTAGGTGCAGGCTTGGGCTATTGTCTTTTCTGTTTCATTCAATTCTTCCAGCCAGTCACTAAGGCCAGCTCAGATTAAAAGGGAGAAGAATTAAAGCCCACCTCTCAATTTGAGAAGTAGTTAATTTGCTGCCATCTCCAAACCACCACAAATACAATTTCTACCACATACTGTTTTGTGAGTATTAAATGAGTTAATCTGTGTAATGTGCTTAGACCAGCATTTGGTGCTTGTGATATGTTTTCAATAAAAGTTAGTTACTATTATTTTCTAAGTCCTTATCCCATGTTATTTTTCTTCATTGAGTTTATCATTATTTGACCTTACTTGTAATTATGCTTGCAAATATGTGTTTATTTTCTCCCTCATACAAATATAAACTTCACAGCCATAGAGACTTCATGTCTTTTCAGGGCCTAGAGAAATGTCTGGTTTATAATGAGAGTACCATAAATATTTGTTGAGTGAAAGAGTGAATAAGTGATTGAACCCCAAGGGAAAATAGAACTGGAGGAAACAAACATTTCAGACACTTGATTGTGGAAAATGGGAGTGCAGCTGGGGCTGGGGAAGGATTATGAGCAGAGAGGCTGACATTCTAATTTACTTAGATGTATTAAAAATTAGTCTCAATATCATCTTTTACCTGTAGCAGTTTTTAACTAAAGCTGTCCCAGGAAGTACAAAAGACATAAACAAGGCTTTCTTTGCCTCCAGAATAACCGTCCACAATTGGCACAAACAGAAAGCTGCGTTTTGCCACCCACAGAGAAGCCTTAGGATCTGACAGCTCTGGGTTTAAGTCCCCACTCTGCTGTTTGCTTGCTGCCTGACATGAAGAGGATGTTTAACTTCTCTGAGTTGCAAAATCTGTAAAATCAGGCAACAAGGCATACCTCATGGGATTTCTGTGAGGATTATATGTAGCTGATAAAGGGCTGCAACGAAAGTACTAGACATAATTGATAAAAATGTGCCAATCCCCCCAAATAAAGAAAGTTTCATAAAGCAATTTCACTGACATGAATATTGCCATACTTTATATTAGAGTGGATAGTTTTTCAATTTTTATTTCTCAAAAACTCCTCTTATGTTTCCAAACACATTAAAAATATTAAAATAATATTAAGTTCACTCTCTTCTAACATTCAATCTACGAACATATTGATCCATAAATTGACCTTTCTACTCCACCAGTATCTGACACAGGAATTGAAAAGGAATATTAAGTAAGTTTTAACCACCATGTTAAAAATAGATGTTTATATTTATCAAGAGAAATAGTGACATCAAAGGAAGTACACATGATGTCCAAAGAACAACTTCCTAGAATTCAAGGGGAATTCCCCCAGCTGCAGCCCCCTTCTTGAGGATGTCCAAAACTAAATTACTTAATCAACAGATCGTGATTGTTGAGAGTTCAACAAGTTCAAAGCACTCAGAACTTTGGAGCAATTTAAAGAAAAAAACACTTCCCCTTGTTTTATAGATCTCTTAGTATTTCAAAATAAATTTATTGACAAAGATGCACTAATAAACATAAGAATTTATTTCCTCAAAACGTATATTTGTATATATAATCAGTTCAAGATGGGCAATTTATAGGTCCACAAACATATTTATATAAATTCATAGTGGGTAAATTGGACAGAAATTTTGTCTGTTTTCTTGCTTTGGAAAAGTTGTCAAATATTTCTTAAATTGAAAGACTGCCCTAGGACATGTGGGGAAAGAAAGCTAGAAAAAAGAATGATGCAATAGAGAATCATATGTCTTTTAAAGAAAATATTTAGCATTAATGTTGTATATTGTTGGCAGCTAGACAATACAGCATATATTCTGTTTGCCAAGGCAACAAAACACCAGAATGGGCACATGGCAGACACAGCTCAGGCCTCTAACGTGAAGGAGAATGTATTTGAATAAGTTATAGTAGTATAGCATAGTAAAATTTAATTAATTTGTCTTTTGGCGGGGGAGTTCATATGAATCCTGCAGTCACTAACAGGTTTGATACTAGACAGTGGCAACATTAAACTTACATATATTTAACGTACCTGATAAATAATAGGTTTTTAGTAAATATTAGTTTTCTTTCTTTCTTTGAACTATGTTTCCTTGCTTTTTTTTTTTATTGATTACCATAAGATCTGGACTCTGTAACTAATAGCCACTTGTGCTGGGATCATCTCGTGGTTCTTTGTTCTCAAGCAAACAAACATAATCTGGTTAAGTATGAACCAATGGCAGGTGACTGGCTTTGACAGGGACCAGCGTGGGGAAAGTAGAAGCCTGATGAAATAAATACAAATTCTTCTGAGCATTTTCGTCATTCCATATTTAGTTTTTTATGGATCCATATATTACAAAGATAAGCACGTCAGGGCTTATCTGCTCTGTGAACCCCTCTTAACATGAAAGGGGGAAATCTTTTGTATTCTCTATCAGAATCTGATTGGATCAGATTATATAAGGCTTCATATAGGCAGAAATTGACATTCATGCCACAGCTATTTTTATTATACAGATGTGCTGATAAAAGTAATTTTTGGGTTTTTTTCCCTACCTTTTACCCCTTCCAGAGAATGTCTATAATTTTACTCCTTAAAATAATAAATACAAATGTAAGAATTCTCCACAAAAGTTGTTCATAAACATTTACCTGTTACTTCCATATTTGTAGTGATGATAACTAATGCCTACAGATTGGATCGTAATTTGTTCAATTCATCCAACCAAACCAAAAGCCTTATATGGGAATTTTCAGTGTCCAGTTACCTTATGAATGAAAACACCATACTGCCTCATTTAAAAAGATTCATGCAAGAGTTAAAAATAGATGAGATGGGTGTCTGCAGTCTCCTGGAATCACGAATGTACAAACAAGAGAACTAATTTTTCTCTACTGTTTTTACGAAAAAAAGGAAAGATTTTTTTCACACTAGGCAAACAGCAACTGGTTTAGTCTCATAAATTTACATATCATAAGTAGTGTCAGCATTCAGGCAGATTAGATTAACAGGCCTTGTGTTATCATCTCAGGGAAAAAAGGAAAATATACCCAAAGTCATCTGGTTAATTGCAGTAGGTGGGGAGATGAAGTTGCTTCCATTGGAACAGTTGCAAGATCCACAAAATCTGTTTTTAGCTCAGTCATTCATCCTGTTGAATGTGTGATGTGTTTTCAATTTAATGATAATTGCCCTTTCCATTTCTTTGATAATTGCCCTCTTTATTATCATTTATAGAGATTCAAATTATAAATCAAGACAAGACAGCCAGAAAAATATTATGATTGTCCCTTCTGAGGCCACAGCAACTCAAGTAACACTGCCAAAGTCTGAAAGCTGAAGCTATTTTCATTTGCATATTTCTGAACATTTTATTTTAGGGTCCAATGGTTTTCCTAAAGAGGAGGTTGCAGAACAATAATAGGACTGAATGATAACAGATACAGAGACTGTAAGTTTAGCTTCAATTCAACAGTTATAAATTTGTCTTTGAAACCAGAAACTTGCTTTGCGAACTATTTGAAAGCAAAGGTGAGGAGTCAGCCAGAAATGTTTGCTGTTAGTCACTGGGTGTCCCCTTGAAGCACGTTACACAGCCCTTCTTCCCACAAGCTAGTCTCTTCCTTTACTTTTGTCCTGTTTGGGGGGAAAAATGCATTCTCTTCCCCAAATACACACAATGATCCACATAACGAGATAAGTGCAAAGACTGAGCTTTTATCGAAGATACTAGGAATCATCTCCCAAAAGAAAGGCAGGAAAATAAAAATACGTACCCAAGAAGTGGTTCTTTGAGGCAGTAACTGTCATGTGCTGGCGCCAGCTTGTACCTACTCAGGAGATTTTATTATTATATTTTCAGGAATTTGGCAAGCTGAAAGCCATTATTAAAAATTAATCACATAAATTTTGAATTAAATACATTATATTAAAAACAAAGGTACTAAATGCACAGAACTCATCACTTCCTAATTATTGTAGCACATTGTAGTATTTTCTTTGTTCCTGTGGACATTTTTGTTTATTGTCTCTGAATATTAGAAATAATGGTATGATATGGAGTGTCTCTCCCCAATTTGGCTTCTGTAACTTTCTATTAGTAGTTGGAAGGTGGCAATGGTATTTATACCACTCATATCAGAAAATGCTACAAACCATCAAGTTTCCCCAGAGAGCTGGTTGATGCACATTTGCAGCCCAGCCTGGACAATGATAACAGTTTTGTGAGAGGAAGAACCTTGGAGCTGGGATGATCTGGGTTTCCTTTGGGCTCAGTCAGTTGGTAGCTGTGGTATTGGGCACTGGGTGGCTTACTTAAACTCTCTCAGCCTTAATTTATCGCTCTCCTGCTTGGCGCCTTCAATATCTTCCCATTATTCTTAGGATAAAGTCCAAAATCCTTAGTGCCTTTGCCCCCTTATCCTTGCCCCAGATTTCTTTACTCCTTGAATCCTGTAAGTTCCTCCTGCCTAAGGCCCTCGAAACTGGAGTGCCTTCCTTTCCCCTCTTCTTGCTGCTCACTCCTCCTAAAGACTTGGGTGTCGGTCTAAGTTCCTTTCCCAAGGTGACTTCCCTGATAGCAACCTCCTGTACCTTCCATATAATAGGTTAAGATGCCTTAATATATACTCCCATATAACCCTGTAACTTTCCTTCAGAGCCCTTGTCAAAAGTTGAACAACGTTATCTTGCATGTATGCATTTGCTTAGTGTTAAAAACCCCCTTTCGTCTGCGTATCTTACACATGTTGCTGTTAGTCTCAAGTTCGGTCCTACGCCTGTGGATATCCTCTTTGCTAACCTAAACCACTTAAATTTAATCGGTAGGATTTCTGTTTTAATAAGAGCAACCCTCTTTTCAAAATCATTCATTCTCCCTGAGAGGTGCTACAGCACAGGGGTTAAGGAGGGGGGCTCTGAGACTAAGCTCTCTAGGTTTGAATCTTGTCTCCACTACTTAAGAGCTGTGTAGCCTTACCCACCTCTTTGTAATTCCATTTCCTAATTTTTGAAGTAGGGTTAATAACAAAATCTACTTCCTGGGGGTTGTTGTGAAAATGAAGTTACCCCCTGCTAAGTGCTTAAAACAGTGTTGATCATGAAGGGATTAGTATTTAACTGACATTATTCCCACTTGCCTTAAGTCTAGTTGTGCTTTCCTCTAATGATCCTATTTCCCAGAACACCCACTTCTACAGAGACTCTCATCCTCCCTTACCTTTGATGATTGTAGACAACTTCACAGATTTAACTATCTCACCCATTGGAAGGACACCAAAATCCCTGGCTCTAGTTTCTCCCCTACTTTGTAATCTAACAGTTCCAGCTACTTGCTGTCATCTCCGTGAGACTTTTTGACACATCAAACACAATGTAATACTCTCAAATTCATCATTACCCCATCAAACTAGTTCATTCTTTTGACATCTGTATTTCTGTTAATAGCATCCCAGTTTCTTCAGTGAGGCTCCAACTTTCTATTTCACCTGTCTCTTCCCTCTCCTGTACTGCACATCTCAGCAGTTGCCAATCCCTACTGATTGTCTCTGAAATACCTCTTGCATCTTCTTCTTCCTTTTAATTCCCACTGCTCCCACCTTGTCTAGATTCTCATTAATCTCTTTCTTGTCTGGACAATAGCCTACTATCCAATCTTCACAGTTTTAGACTCAGCTTAACATAACGAGAAGCATTCTTGTAGAATTAGACATACTTATAACACAGGTTTCTCTCTCTCCCTCCCTTTCTCTTTCTCTCAGTTGTGTGATGTTGTATGTCTGTCTTCTGTCCATGAAAGTGGTGACCTTGACCAACTAGTACACCTCTCGATCCTCAGGACCTAATAGTAGGGAAAAAAGACTCTTTACTATTATTATTAAATATTATTACAGTATTAAATGTACTATATTATTACTAAAATAGTACTATTAAAGGTTGAGTATTGCTGAAGTATTTCCTGGGTTAATTATTGAATAAATTCACTTTCTGTCCTTGCTTTGATCTATGGTCCACACTCTTCATCTACTTAAATTGGATTTCTGGTTAATTCACTCCTCTGCTCAAACATCATCAGCCCTTCCCAACTGATTGCCTGCTGCCTAATGTCCCCATCCTGGAATATGACGCTTCAATTAAGAGGCCAGATTTACCTTCAGGAAAGCTCCAATCCACTCAGAATATTCAGAGTTGTTTTTGTTTTAATTAGGGAAATGACAGTATTAGTTGTGATTTCAAAAGCTTCCTCAGCCTGTATCATGCAGGACAACAAACAGAATTGCTTATCTTCTGTTGTCAGTTACACTGGCTTCTAAAACAGAAGGCTTAGGTAGGTATGCATTTACCATCACAGTCCAGGCATGCGGACGTTAGTCAGACGCACACCTTTAAATAACAAAAATATTCAGGCTGCACAGTTTCCTCCAAACTTCTCAAAATAAAATTTTCTTTTTTAGATGTAAAAGCCTCAAAATAAAATTTTCTTTTTTAGATGTAAAAGCCAACAGAAGATGATTTTAAAATTTTCCTTTATTTTACTTAAATTCCTTTCACGTCACCTTTTCTCTAGATGAGCTGTCACTGGATGATGCACTTTCTCTCTAAACTGCCTTCTTTATCCTTGAGTTTTCTTTTCCTGTATTGAATTATTCGCTCTTCTCTCAGTATACATTCATGATTTTACTTTCTTCATTTGCGACTTGATGATTAGAATGTTGCTTTCCTACTACTTGGAATTTAATTTTTCTTGAATCTTGTAGATTTTTACCCTGAACTACAGTCTTGAATCTTGTAGATTTTTACCCTGAACTACAGTTTAAATAATACTTTTTTTTAATGGAAGTACAGTCAATTACAATGTGTCAATTTCTGGTGTACAGCACTATGTCCCAGTCATGCATGTACATGCATATATTCACTTTCATTTTTTTTTCAAAGAATACTTTCTTGATTGATTTTCGAAGTCCTGACTTTGCATTTTTTTAATGCTGATACTGTTGCTGACCCTTTTGAGTTAGGCCCTCCCAGGGGTCCTTCTGCTGGGTGTTGCTCGTGCCAGGAGCGTGAGACCAAGTTCAGTTCAGAAGCGAAGTAAAGCTCTGCTGTTTGATCCAAGAATGGAGAAGTTCGGGCTTGCGCTCTGGATACACACTGCCCCTGAAGGCGGTGGGCGGGGCTGCTTCCCAGGGCTCTCCGCGGCGGGGAGGGGGCAGAGCGCTCCCGCCGCGCAGCCGCAGACGGCAGTGCCGGCGCCGCGTCTCCATGTGCGGCGCCATCGTGAACTGAGGTGCGCTCTCCGCTGCCGCACGAGGCCCGCGAGCGGAGGGGTCCGGCAGCGTTTCCCTGCTGGGAGCTCTCACCCCACAAGTTCGCGACAAGGCCTCTGCGCAAGGCCCCTGCAGGCAAGTGAGACCAGGCGAAGCACAGAAGGAGAGGTTAGACTTTATCCTACCGCCTAGATTCGATCTTCTTTTTCCCTGGACCCCAGCAGGCTTTGCTGGTGACAGCCGCCACTGCATGAGGAGTAAGACTTTTACTCAAATGCCTGATTTGTTTATTTAGACTCTATTGTTTTGAACTTGGAAATTTTACCAGAGAAAATGACTTCAGAATTTGAAGCTAGTACACTAAGAGCAAAGTCTCTTCAAAGAAGAGAGTTTTTAGTCAACAGCTCTAATAAAGATAATATTTGAAGGTGACTAGTAAGTCCCATTCTGATAAACCAGGCATTCTCAAATTTTAGCAAAAATAACTTCTTTTGGTTAATGCTGCCCTCATTAGGTTTACTCAGAAAATTAATACGTGTGTTCTGTATGTAAAAGAAAGACATAGGAATTCACCTGTATTTCTATAACGTTTAAATAATCTTATATGGTATTCATTGAATCTTTTACCATGTGCTTGAACACTCAAGAAAACACTGAAAATTCCTCAAACCCTGTATTTTCAAGTCTAAATATCTGTTAGAAAACTAGAGGTCTGGTTTTCAGTTCAACAGCTATGCTTCTTACTACAAATATTAATAATTACTCAGTTACCTTTGTCCTTTTAAGACAGTATGGGTTTTGATACTCAGTGTTAACTCATCTGACAAAAATGAGCTTTTTAATTACAGATGAAATATCCCTCTTTCATAAAATTTCCCAAAACCGAATGTCCACCGTTTCTATGCTAATCTCATGTCTGTTAGTTAACTAGGAATTGAAGAAGTTGGCAAGAAAAACCCCTAAGCCCTATAAAGGTGAGATGGTCTGGGGTCCTGTCATCACACATTTGATGCCTGGCTAAGCGTCATGTCAGGGAGTGAGAAAAAAGTTGGGAGGCCCATGTATAGCTGGAGTTGGCAGAAGCTGAGAGAAAAAGACAATATATAGCCGCTGAAGAAAAGATCCTGTTACCAATTTAAAAAAAAGTTTCTTTCCTGCCTACCAATGGTAAGCAGACACTTACTTAGCTTTAGGAAGTATGTGATGTTTCTTTTGAGCCTTTAATCATTGGCACCTGATGCTAAAGTAAAATAGGTAAATCTTTCCTTATGCTTTTGGAAAAGAATATTGACAACTGAGAAAAACAAAAAACAAAATACAAAAAAACAGTGGTTCTTCCAGACCATTAAAGCAAACAAACAGTTTTTACAATCTGTGTATTTTTAAAATATGGCCACTTCGGATCTGAGGGATATACTTACCTAAAGAAAGAAGAAAGAAAATTGTCTGAGCCATTTTATTTTATTTTTTAACATTAAAAATGTTTCTCAAGTTCACATTAATATTAACTCTATAAGCTACTCATATTTTGATATATTTATCGAAAAGGAAACCTTGTACCCTCCCTTCCCCGGGGGAAAGACTTGCTTTAGATTTGCCCTCACATCTGCGTTTACTGGAGGAACAGATGCTCAGCTTCTAAGGGTCAGCGTTTGGCCTTTTCCCTCCTATCACTAGAGCAGAAAGAAAGGGGGTTCCGGAGCGACGGTGGCAGCTTTCCAATGGCTGGCCTGTGCTTTTACATTTAAAGTAAGCAGGTGGTATCAATGGGCTGTCTAATGACTAACAAGATAAGAGTGCAATTGATCTTTTTATTAACCCATTTCCCCAGGTGGGTGGCAGACTGCTTCTCCCTCCTGGGTTCAGTTACATTGTTCAGTTCCAGGAATCATTTTAGACCCTTTAACATTTTTGTCCAAGCTGATATTTAAAGCACAGGGACACAAACACAGATATTCTGTGTCATCTAAATTCTTTCTTTTCTGAACCTCCAAACTGATAAATGTCTTTATAATTTGAGTCAGACTTGAAACAATGTTTAACACACATGTGAATCATCTTCAATCTTCCTGATAATTCTTTTCATGCTGAATTTGACCTGTGGATTT
Organism: Vicugna pacos; assembly: GCF_048564905.1. NCBI lineage: Eukaryota > Metazoa > Chordata > Mammalia > Artiodactyla > Camelidae > Vicugna > Vicugna pacos. Next base: position 7,946,253 of record NC_132999.1, on the reverse strand, counting down.
GCTTGTCTTCCTTCTAGGTCACAGACCACTTATTCTAGAGTAGTTCTGAAGAGTATGGAGCCTACATAGATTCATAAGGTAAATGATTAATTTCAAAATAAGACATAATGGATTTAATTATAGTATGAATTGCAGCGTTGCATAAATGTGTTGTCCTTTCTGAATCTGTGGTGAGTTTCTAAGTTATGATGCTGGGCAATCTTTTAGCAGAGGGTAGAATCATCCTGGGAGGTGCTAAGGGAAGACGACAGTACATCTGTCAGTTCCCTCTATTCAGAGTCAGGATATTTGTTGTGTATTGCTTAAGGCTGTTTTCGTACCTCATACAGCTGTTTCATACAACTGTATTGTGATCTTAGGAGACTCCTGCCCTGGAGTGTGCCAGGACATCACAAATCACATAGTCAACTGGAGAGGAATTAGATCTGTTATTTTCATAAATGAAGCTTGAAATTATTAGGATGCATTTCTCTGTAGATGTAGGAAGAGGTACAGAACATCCCATTAATGCCATTCCACCACAGGTGGTGTCAGATGAGGATGTATGAGATGAAGGGATTTGTAGAGGATGGCCTCGTATTTCTGTTTCTCTGAATCACAACCATCATTGGCTTTCCTGCCTGTTAAATAATTATATGTTCCTAGAAGCTATTGATTCTATCTTAAGGTATGCAGGATCTTTGATACCACCTATAGCAAAATGACTAAAAATCTAGGCTTCAGATCCAACCTAAATTAAAGTTGTGGTTTTGCCATTTACTAGCTATGACACTGTGGTCTTCAATTTCCTCATCTGCACAGTGGGAGAAATACTAGTATTCCCTCCCAGGAGCTGTGAGAGACTATGAACAAATGAGTTGATGTAAAGCATTTAAAGTATTGTCTGACACCTAGTAAACACTAGATCGACTGATTAAAGTGCTTTGATTCTACCACCTCACTTTATTTGTTTCAGTTTCTCAATTTTCCTTTAGTCCAGAAATTTAGGGGTTATGGGAATTACTGAGGGAACTAAACTCCCAATTCCCTTTTAGCAGCCTCTCCCCTAAAGGAGATGTATTATACCTTTCATGTAAATGCCAGGAAGGAAAATAATTGGCATCCCATTGCCCTTTGAATGGATCCCTGGCCAGCCCTAGGTGGTGTGACGTGGAAGTGACCTTACAGCAGGGTGCCTGCCAGCTCAGTTCACAGTGTGGTGGGAGAATCAATTAGACGGTTCATCGCCATTTCAGAAACATGCAAACATAACTGGCATAGTGTTTCAGGACACAGAATAAAAAGGAATCTACAAAACAAAAAGCCTTTCAAGGAGATGGACTTGGATGTTCTTCCAAATCACAAACTGATGATTATGATCACCATTAGAGCTTAATGAGCCCGTATGTGGCTAATGACTTCATCTCTCCAGTAGATCTGCCAATAGTCCCTGTTTCCACTCGCTTCCATCCTTCTCTGGTAAGAAGCATAACTAACCATCACGCTAGTTGGTCAGAACAAGTCATTGTACTTCCCCCTCTTCCGTTAGCAAAAACAGTTTCTGAAATCTACCATCCTCCTCTTTCCTTTTAGGACCAAAGGTAACAGATTAGAGAAAAGAAAGTAACACTAGTACATGTTTTATAGAACCCTGGAACACCTGGGTTCAGTCTGGAAGTGGCCCTTAACTGCTGTCTGACCTAGTTTTCTCATCTCCAAAATGTAATTGGTCACTATCCTATTTCTGAGGATAACTTTAAAGATAAAAAAAATACGTGAAGTTGATCTTTCAGTACATGTAGGAATACGGTTTATTTTATTTAACTTAGTTATTCGTTACAAATACTATCATTGATGGTGGCTATATTTTTATTTTAATAACCCAAATGCAGAAAATGGCATTATAAGGTTTAAACAAGTTACCTGCTGAGCCATTTAGAGACTATTAATTTTCATAAAAAGTAAGACCTAAACTGAAGTTAGAATCTTCTTTCAATTAACCACACCTTTATAATATTTAGTCTGCAGTGATATTCAGTGTTAAAATCATTTAAAGGGACAAAATTTGGCAAAGTTGAAATAATTCTCAAAATAAATTATTTTAAAGAATAGGTAGTAACAGTAGGTTACTTACTGGAAGAGAAAATTTTTCATGAAAGTGATAGATACTAGGGAGCAACCTTTCAGTCACTGTATGAAAAGCTGCCGACTTACGAATCACCTAACAAAGCTAATTAGAGCTTCAAATTTAAAAATAAATAAAATAGATACCATTTCCCATAATGATGCTTACTCAAGTTTCAGTGTATTTCTTTCATTTTCCCATTTTCAAAATATATGCAGTAAATATAATAGGTCTTAATCCTGAATAATATTACATCATTATAATATTGAAAGTAAGATAAGTAATAGTTGGAAGGGATAATGTTAGCGATTAAGACAATTGCTTCAGTGGAATACTTCAGAAATTTTGAATTGTTTTATGTTAAGACATTCCAGTATAATTTTTCTGGGGTCTCTCTATGCTGTAAATAAATGTTGATTGCTATGGTAAAGTAAGAAACATGAATGGATAATGTCTATTCCCTGTAACCAGCATTTCAGGAAAACATCACTGTTAAAAATACATGGCTGGGATCCCATTTTTGAGTTCTCGTCCCAAATCTCCATCTCAACATTCGGAGTAAGCTTGATCAACTAGCAGGTATCTGACTAAATTTTTGACATATAATTTGAAGAAATAAATAGCCTCAAAAATGAAGACTGACTTTTAGGAAAAACTTTCAAGCAAGAAAAATGTATAGCAGATCTTATCATGCACCAAATCTACATTCTGCTGTCAAGCTTTTCTTACACCTGTCTACGCATTCCTCTTACCCCACAGATCCCATCATTTCAAGAATGAAACATTAGTTTAAATGGGTTGTTTTCACATTCACTGAAAACTTTAAAATCACAAAAAGATGTGAGTTAAATTAGTTAAATTTACTTTTTAGTTTCACCAACTATATGTTTGGAGAATATTTTTTTTGAAAAATAATTTAACTAATTTTATTGGGGGTCTATAATATGTCTAAAACTGTTCTACAACAAAGAAGTATAAAACAAAATCTGAACTGTGACTCCTGCTCTTTGTAGTTTATTTATCGAGGTACAATCAACATATACAAAACAAATATTAACATCAGAAAAAAATATATTCATGTACTCATCTAAGTATTATAAATTATGAGTTTTGTAGGAGTTCTGATGGAAGAGGTGGGATCCAAGATAGGGTTTTAATAATGTATAGAGCTTGGATATGTAGTCCTTCTCTGGGATAAATAACCAGTGTTCCTGTATTTATATTATCCAGAGTCTGTGTAATAAACTGATCACTAAAAACAAAGCAAAGGAGTAATTGAAGGGACTGGTTAACTCACCATGAAAGCTGGGTAACTTTCAGTAAACAAGTCCTTCGCTCTTCCATTCCCAGTGAAAGTGCAAATAGACATATCACCAAAACCCCAAGTTTAGCTGGAGTACAAGGGTCTCCCCTTAGATTGCAATTGTGAAGATTCCAGTATTGATGGAAATAATTCATCCTCTTCAAGGAGAACTACAGCTATTGTAGCTGAGTTTAAGCCTTTAAGACCTGAATGTTGAGCTTGGGTATAAAGCTTAATGAGCAACCCCATCTGTCTGAAACAGAAAACCAGAGTCTGAGGTTCATCAGTCGATTTCCTAAGGTTTCTGTCCAGCCTCAGTGTGAACCAGTTGAAAAAGAAAAAGCTAGTAGCACTGACCTTGACAGAGAAAGATTTGAGAATTTAGGCAATGGATCCATTTCATATCTGGATCTATGAACTAACCATTTGCTATCTAAGGAAGAAATGAGATCATTCGCACACTAATGATCCAAAACTTAATCCATGCAAAGAAAACTAAAATTAGATATTGTTCTTGAAACAGTAAGTTGCATTGTGTTGGAAAAGTAAACTGTGAGTATGCTGATGACCATGATAATCATGGCTGCCATTTATTGAGAGTTCCTTGTATGCTGGGCACTCTACCATATGCTTTAATTTATGTGTATCTCATTTAATCCTCACAAAATTTATATTAGGAAAAAGTATCATCCCCAGTTTAAAGTCAAAGAAATAAGGCTCAGAAATTTAACTTGGTCAAATTTAACAGATAACAAATGGCAGAGCCAGGATGTGAACCCATGTTTTTCTTAGGTCCAAGACCATGCTCTTTCTATCATGTTCACCACTTTTCAGGCAGTGCTGCCTCATTGTCTAATGATGCTTTTCTTATATACTCAGGTGTACCAGGAAGATAACTGAGTTGACAGTTTTATTGCATGTATGTACATTAACATCAACCGATACGTATTATTTAGTCCCATGAAGTCAATGAGTATTTTGCAGGCAGATGGGCTACCGATTCAGAAAAATCAATAAATATTTGACTAAGCAAGTGAATTATGAAGAGTAAAAGCATTATATGTGCTTTTTCTTGGAAGCAAAGGGAAAGCTATAGTGTTAATAAAACAGAGCCAATGCTAATGATTTAAAGCCCCTTCTCCTAAAGTAGAAATCAATCTGATTCTAAGGTTGATTTTATTCATTCCATAAACTTATTTCCCAACAGTTTCTTAATTTTGACACTGAAGATACAGAATTCTGTCACTGCCCTTTTCTTTCAGATTCAAGGTCAGTTTACTTCCTAATTTCTTCTCATTTATTATTCACTTTCATTTAAGGTTCACTTTGCCTTGTTTTCACGTTCTTCATGTTCTTAGGTACTCCCTAACAGACTGTTCTCACTGTCTGGAAGATCTTCCATTGATCTTACCTTTTCTTCCTCGTGTCTATTAAATCTTCACTGTTTTCAGCTTCCAGGATCTGTAGTTTGATTTTGCCCAAAGCTTCCCCCAATTAATTAGATATAAAATATCTTTCTGTGGAAATCATCTTTCCTCTATAGCCAAAGGCATTACCAGTGGTAAAATGTATTCATCTGTATATAATAATAGTAATTTCAACTGTTAGGTGGTACTTTTCATTGCTCTGTTTTTTTCTTGTTAGAGTAGAAATGCTATTGTTGAAAATTTATAAATATCAAAACATACAAGGAAGAAAAAAATCCATTTTTATGCCAATACCTCGAGAAAAGTATTGTTAACATTTTGTTATATTTCTTTCTATTCTTTTTTGACATGTTTGATTGTGTTATAACTTAAACTGTCCCTGCCTTACTATATTTTTATCCTGATTTTTTTTCCCTAAAATTAGACCCTCTAAAATTTGGATTCACCCAGTTCCCTAGAAGTCAAGTAGCCAGTAGGAAGGCTGACCATTCAAAGGCCTAGTGAAATCAAATTTTAAGATTTTATTTCAAGTAGAGGATTGGGCCTGCTCAGCTTCCTAAAGTTCTATGTAAAACTCTGGCATTCTGTTTGGCTGGGACCCTCATTCTTTTTTTTAACCACCTTATTAAGGTATGATTCACATACAAAAAGCTGTACATATTTAATGTATACAACTTGATGAGTTTGGAGATGTATACAACTTGTTGAATTTGGAGATAAGTTTATACCCATGATCACCACAATCAGTGCCATAAACAAGTCCATCTTCTTAAAAAAAAAAAAAAAGGCGTGGTGAAGCATTGACTCATAAAAGTCTAGAAGTATTCCTATTTCTGGGCTTGTTTGCAGAGATATAACTCCTATATGGTCTTGTGTGCAACTCCTAGGTAATTCTTCTTTGCTTCCATCATGTGTTAATTTCCTGTTAATTAAAACCACTCTTTCATTTCATAGAAGCTGGAAAATATATTAATGTTAAATTACATAAGACATGATATTATAAAATAATACATCTGTCTTCTTAATTTCTAAGTTAAATTACAGATCTAAAAAACTATTTGAGTTCATATAATGTTGTAAATGCCCTCTGTGGGTTTTCTCCTCTTTGTAAGGGCCCATCTTAACTGTACGGATGGTGAAATTTCCTTGTTCAGCCTGTCCCTTTTAGGTATCAACCCATTTTTATTTCCCCAAATCATTTCATCAAGACCTCGTCAGTTTTTATTTGGTAAACATACATTGTCTGAAAACTTAACTTTCTTCCTGTGACTTACCTGCCCAATTTTGGGGTCAAATTTTGATCATTTTAGTCCATTAGGAGGGATATTGCGCTCATATAATTGCTATGCATCTCATTTCTCCCACCTCTTAAAAATAATGTTTGATTATTCTACCCAGGTTTAGACATTTATCAAGTTTGAATTTATTTGCTAACCAAACTATTAAAGATACTGTCATTTCCCAAAAATACATTAATCTGTGATCTCACAAGAGGAACAGCTTCACAATCTTACTGAACACCCTTCTCACCGTTTCCCTGATGCAACATGTATCCCCAGCACTGAGCACATAGCTCACCATCATTAACTATTTTTAAATGAATCAGTAATATCTTTCAAGACATCAAAATCTATCCCCCAAGCAAACAAGACTACTGAATTATGAGAGCTAAAGGTTTTCATAGCTTGGAGGAATGCAAAAACTTTTCCTTCCACAAAAACATGTTTCCTTAAATGCTATCTATGAACTTCTTGCCTATGAGAATAGCATCTCTCATACTTTTTTTTTTGTTAATTTTCACACCCCTGAAAAGAAACTATACAGTTTAAACCTGGAATCTAGAACTATTGGAAAACTAGTCATTATATTCATGCATCTGTAGGGTAGATTTTACAGACAAAGATAAAGGAGCTGAAGTATCAGCACCATTGAGGTTGAGCCTGAGAACTGAACAGCTGTGGGTGTTGAGGTTCCTCAGGCAGTGGGAGTTCAAGAGGACAATCGTGAGGTGTCAGGACAGTCAAGACACTGCAATATTTTAAACTGCAGACACTCTGCATCAGGGCAGATATTGCTAGCAAGAGGTCTGTGTTTTGGTGAAGTCTAAACTAATTCCCCTTGTTTTATGCTACTGAATGGTTCATTTGCTTTGAGAGCCTCAAGGGGTAAAGAGGAGGGAAGCAAATTAAGTCAAAACTGCAAAGACTTGTTAAAACTACACAAGGTGTGTCTAACTCTCTTATTGTTAAATGATATGCTGGGAGAAAAAAAAATCTGTGGAAATCCCACCCTGACTTCATAACAACTCACAGCTGATTAAGTCAACCTTTGAAACATGCAATGAAAACATAGAAAAAACCTAACTTAATATGCAATAGCATAAACTAATCATTGTTTCATTTTCTGGAAATTATGTTGGCACCAGGATGAGAAGTAGATGAAAAAACTCCAAGACAAGCAAAGACTTCTCTCTCTAAATCAGTAAGTTAACTGATTAATGAAGAGCCAGACTTTGCTATTAAGGACTTGATGGGAAGTGATTATGAGCATGTCCCTTCATAAGGGCTGCTGGTCAAGTGAGTTCCAAGGAGGGACTCAAATGTGTTCCTAGAGAATGAAGGAAATAGAAACATTGTGACTTTTGCACCACCCAACATACACAAAACCACACCCTCATCTAATCTCTGACTATAAAACCTTATTTATGAAGTTGTAAATTGGGAAATCTCAAGCATAAAACTCTGTATCTATTAAATATACCGTGGTTTAGTGGACTGGTTGCTTTTTCTGGCAGCCAGTGATATGAAATCATAGGGAATCCGTATCTCTAAAGCCAAAGAATAGCTCCCAGTCATTTGTGGCATCATTAGCAATGTCGTGATATCCCTTAAGGACAAAGCACATAAATGTTCTCCTGTCGCTTACAACTGTGTCAAGGAGAAAACCAAAATGAACTTGCAAAGTCATGCATCAGTTCAATTTTGGAAGGAGAAAAAAAATCTTCCTTTGAAGGAAACGAAATCAATCCCCAGTTCAAATTAAATTTGGGCTCTTCTGTGAAGCTCCAATACACAGCTCCAATAACAATCAGTACTTACGGACTTAAGGTGCAGGCAAATAATGTTTCATTTAAAAGAAATTGAATGAAGATTACTGACAGCAAAAGTTTGGATGCTATTTTGTCATTAAAGTTAAATCATGCCATTATTGGCTCAGTTGTGAACAACTCAATCATCCTCACTTTCCTTTTTTTCTTTTTCGTTTTTTTCTGAATGCACTGGGAACCCTTTGCCTAGCTGGGCTTGTGTCTTCATCCTGTTAAAACCTTGTCATGCAAATGTATCATAAATGTAGCCTGAAGACTTCTGTCTCATGCAAAATTTAGCTTAAATTCTATGGGCATGAAATACTTTGTTACGCATAAACCTTCTGTTTGGTTTGCTGACATTCTTCTTAGTCGGCTCTCATGATGATTCATTATCTTGTGATATAGATTTCCAAGTATCATCTTTGTATTGATTTTTATATCTTTAATAACCACTCCACAGAAGATGGCTCCACTGGTGTCATTGATCGCATCAAAAATTCAAGGCTTACAGAAATACTAGAGGGCTAATTGGTAGCAGAACATTTCAGACTTAATCTTAATGCAGTCTTAATCTTCTGCATTAAACCTACCTGATGGTAACCTCTTAGAGTCTACAAGGGGAAGTTTAGTGCTTCATTGAAAAACACCTGGTGAGAACATACAAGAACATCACAATAAATGGAACACAAACTCAAAAACATCACTTAACAAACATTCAGAAATTAAGAGCAATCCTTTGATCTGGGGTCCCCATCCCTGAAATCCGCCTTCTTTTCCCTTTCTATTACCTCTGGGCCAACCAAGCCAGGTTGGCTATATGTTTTAAAACCCAAACTGTAAAAATAAATAAATAAATAAAGTCTCCATAATTCTAAAGTATGTACCACCCTGGGACTTGATAAGTTCCCAATTTAACAATAGTTCTGCTGCCGAACTCAGCATGAACATCCTGTTTGTGTAAATAACTTTAAATAACAAATTTAGGCCTGCTGGTATAGGGCCAGCAAGTCCAGAGACCCAGCACATGACCACGTATATCACACTATAACTTCCCTCCTTCCAGCACGTCGTTCATGGAACATCCGATCTATTTTAGGTAATCAGAAATCAGACCAAAAGGGAGAAACAGGCCCTTTTGGCCAAGCTTTAGAGTAACTTGGTTATATATTTGAAACTTGGTCTTACTATATTCTTTCCCAAAAACTTTTTGTGAATCTGCTCTGTGCCAGTCACTGTACCAAAGCCAGATGAAAATAACCTGGTACCTGCTCTAAAGGACCTTACTTTCAGAAGCCTATCGGTAGAAGGTGGAAAAGAGACTGGGGCACATTTGATAACTAACTAGAAGACAGGATGTACAAGGATGTGGGCTTTGGAATTGGCCAAATCCGAATTCTATTCCACCTCCAATACTGTGCTGTGTGGTACTTGGTAGATTGCTGCCTCTCTGAAAAATGGCAGCAATTAAGTTTTTCCTCATGAGAATAAAATGTGGCAATGCATGCAGTGCTGCGTATTGAGCATATTATCCATGCACCCCAAAGCTGTGTTACCCACTGGAAGATGATAAAGGAGGAAGCCATATATTGTTGGGGTTTTTTCCCTCCCTGTAGGAGTTGGAAAAGTCATGTAAGAGAAAATGGGAAAAGGAGAGCAATTTTTAAAAATTTTTATGTATCCTGGCTTTTTGACAAATTTTTGAACAAAGAGCTAAACATAAATGCTAGTTCAGCACTGTAGATGTAGCATCAAACACGAAGGGGAATTTGGAATTTTAAAGATAGTTGGAATTAGAATGAAGACTTTAGAAAGACTGGAAAGAAAAAGGGATAAATCAAGGATGGAGGCCATTGTGAGATATTATAAAAGTCATGGTGAGTTTTTGATGTTTAGCATTTAGGTACTTGAGTCTTTGGGTTCAGATAATTTTTAAATCACCAGAAATTATAGTGCAAATTTCAGATTTTCTCATTAAAAAAAAACACATAATAGTCTCAGAAACAAAATAGTACATTTATAAGAGTCTATGCAATTAATTTAGGTATCAGTGCTGTTGCTGAGATTGTCTTCAAAGTGTTACATTTCCAGTATGTGGATTTCAAATAATTTACCTAGAATGATATTTAATGAGATGGCAAATGCTTATGTTATATACATTATTTTTCCATTCATTATTCTTGTTGCATAGTTACTTGCTTCACAGAATTTAGTCATGTATCTGGCCCATAATTACCCACTTATTCATGAAATTCAGTTTGTACTTTTCATCCTCTTTCCTAAACAGGTTACAGCTTTCAACCTAGGAGAGCAAAATTTTTTCAAGGGATTTCATCAATCACAGATGTTTTTATTTCATTGCTTTGGAGCTGCCTTCCCACTAAATAGTATAATTTCACAGTTTCTCAAAGAATCCACCATTCCATTCCCCAGCCTCCTGTTTTTGCCTTTTATTTTCTTCCTCCTTTGTTTTCTTTCTCCCCTTTCCTTCTTTGCTATCTCTGGCCCTTTTTCCAAGTTTCTACTGCTTTTTCTCTACCTCACTTCTCTGTCTCTTCTTCCTTTCTCCCTTCCTCTTTCCCTAATTATGTTCTTACCTAAACTGAAACCCAATGCACAGAACTGTAAGTCTGACTCAAATTTTATTTACCCCTTGGATATTTTAAATAGCAACCCAAGGAGTCTCCCAGTATAGTGCTAAATTCATCTTGCATCTGTTACAGAAAAGGATTGTGACATGAAAGGGAACAAAAATTCTACCAAATTCAAATGCTACAAAATGCAGTAAGGATAGTTTTCCAAGTGCTAAGAAATTTCTTTCTTCCTTAATCTTTACCTGTTTTTCCCTGCCATATAACAGAAACTATTAAAGGTCTCTGTACTATTCAATATAGAAAAAAATACTTTTGCTCAATAGTAAGTTAATATGGAACATGAACATTAATTCCATTGTCTATTATTAAAAATGTCAAAATAATACTGAAAAAAAGGTCTGTATGCTTAATACACTAGAAGAAAATTTAGACTTCATTACTAACCAGCTATTGTTTCTGAAAGCGTTTCTTTCCTTTTTTAAAATAGTATTATCTTTCTTTACTATTATGGAATAAAGTTTTAACTTATTAATATATTTGATAATTGACCAATAATCAAAGGATTTGAATACAGTAAAATATCACTAACAAAAATATGAAGTTTTTTCCTTTAATTAAATTTCTCTTTTATAATTATAAAAACTAACAAGAACAACAAAAAGCCCTACAAACGTGAGCATTAATAGAGATTTCTAGCCAAATGAATTTTTTTAAATAATGCGTTTATACATAAAATGGCCCAGAGATGAAATATGAAAGTTCAGATATTTTCAGAGTGTTCCTTTTTCAGGGCTTCCTCTTGATCACAGCTCGCTGGGTACCTGGTATATTTGCTGAGTACTTGGTACACCCTGGGAACAGAGGCCCCATACCGTTTCACAGCAGGAGCCACCTTTGCAATCATTGATCCCATTCTTGAGGGCAAATCACATACACCTTTCAATTTGCCACTACAGAATTTATGTAACTTCAAATTATAAATTGAATGCCCGGTGAATAAAGCTGGCATTCTAACTTTCAGTCAAATAATAATAACTGCCATGCTTTAAGCAACTATGGCACTTTTACTTTTATTATCTTGAATTCTTTCAAAGACCCAAAATTAAAAATATTATCTTCATTTTATATATGAGAAAACTTAGAATCAGATCAGTAAGCCAACATTGCCTAAATGTACTAAATCAGTAATTACTCCACATAGATTTTCTGTTCTGTTTGGCAAATAGCAACGTCCTGCAAAATAGTAGTTTGCCAATGGTTAGTAAATGTTTTTGTTTCATTTTGTTTTATTTGTTGTGCTAAGAACATTTAACATGAGATCTAGCCTCAAAACATGTTTGTAAGTGTACGATACAATGTGTGTGCTCTTTTTGCATAACTGAAACTTAAGGCAGCAGGATTTGTGCATTTAACCTGTTTCCCCCAACAGATTGTATATGCCTTTAGGGATCTGAAGAGTCACCCTTTTTACTTTATACATGACAAGCATAAAGGTCAGAAACAGGACTAGAAACTTTTGGTCTCCTGGCTCCCCTCAGTTTGCCTCTGAATGCCACTTCTAACTAGGCAAAAGACATGCCAAGACTCAAGGTATAAGAAATATTTCCATGGCCCAAGTCTTCCCTGCAAAATTGCTGGAGTTTTCACCACTTCAGGAACATCTGTCTTATATGTCTCAGTCAGGTGTACATTTCAAATCCAGTTCAAAACGAAACAGGAGTACTTATACAGATGTATGACAGCATATGGTCAGGATTTAGATGAGTGAATACTTGTACCTGGAAATCAAATATCAGCACAGGCAGACCCCTCCTGCTTGCCCAGGGCGGCACCCACCTCGCTGGACAGGGAGAGAGCTGCCAGATCAAACACAATCCAGATGTCTCCGCCGTCTCTTCCTCTTCCCCATACAACCTTTCTTTGTTTTCTTTGTCCTTCTGCAGTATTTCTAAGCTTTAAAGGAGTAAAGGAGACCAGAAAATAGAACAAAATATGTTTTTAAAACAGAACAGATACATCACCCATTGAGCAGTTAAAAGCTTTTTTGAAAAATTAGTTTGTTTTGTTCTTTTGGTTTTCATTTGCTTTTTTCAAAAACATGTCAGATTTTTTAGTAATCCTTGGCCAGAAATTTAGAAGAACAGTGTCCCTCTTAGCTTAATTTTCAGATTGGCGAGGGCAATTTTTGAGAAAGTACTCTCTCAGATGTCACAGTGTCAGTAATGTCCCAGCCACCTGCACTGATTCTGACTTTCACATAGTGCTAACTGTCCATTTATTGCATTTTACAGTGAAATCCATTGTGTTGCTTGGGGTAGCTCACTAGTAAAGGATCTTATTTTCTTTTCAAAACACTTTTTTTAGGCTTGTCATGTAACCTCTTTGTACTTTAATATCTATATGTATACTTCAGAGAGATAAGAAGATAAAATGTTGTTAATGTGCTGAGAGTTTCTGATCATGCTGAAGCAGTAATTAATCATTCAAAATCTCCCATAAAAATATAGCTTTATAAAACAGGCCAAAACCAGGTTGGGGGAGGGAACTGCCCAGGAATGAAAGAATGAAATAAAACTTAAAACTAGTCAGTAAACATGAATTTCTCAAAGCAGAAATGAATAGTTGATACCCCTACAGAAAAAGAAAAGAAAGGAAGGAAGAAGGAAGGATGGGAAGAAAGAAAGGAAGGAAGGAAGAAAGGAGAGAGGGAGAAAAAAGGGAGGGAGGGAGGGAGGAAAATTTAGCTTAATTAGTCTGTAATGGCCCTTCACAGTACGTTGACAAAATTTTCACTTAGAAGGAAACTTAAAGTAATGAGAGGTGGCAGCTTCTGGTGATTAATTTTTTTCCTATGTGATCTACAAATGTGGCATTTGACTTAAAGTTATCAGATAGAGTAGTTGTCTAATTCTTACTCAATTATCCTGTTACTAGAAATAGGACTTGCTTATATTAGCACTTTGCTCCTGTAGTATTAACTGTTTAAACATTTGACTTTTATGACTTTCTGGTTAGTTATGATCTAAGAAAGCTATCCATCGTCTGCAAAGCCAGGCCATTGTGTTTATTTTGTAGAAACTTATTTTTCAGTGGGAGAGTAAAGAAAATTAACATAGAAAAATAAAACTAGTTTTATAAATTTTGTCTAAAAATATAAATAATCACTGTCTTCAAATGTAGCAGGAGATAGTCGGTGTCAGACACGGTTGAATCTTATCCCTTCCTTTACTAGCCACACTCTTGGTCTCTCTGAGGCTCAATTTCCTCCTCAGTAAAATGGATATAATAATTTTTGTCATGTTAAATCAATCAGAAGAAAGTAGACAAAGAATTCGGTATGCTTTTGTTAAATGCCTTTTCTTTTTACTAATTTTTTTCTTTAAAATACATCTGCTGTTTATTGTAAAGGATGGTTCCTCAAACTAAGAACTTTTGTTACAAAGCTGTTCCAAAGACAGCCCTGGAAACCCAAACCTACAACTGTTGTCTAATTTCAAAATGAGGAGAGGTTCTCCTCTGGCCTCTTTCCCCCTCTGATGAACTCTAAAGGTGTTGGGAATGACTGAGACTTGTTTTTGTCATGGATTGCCTTTTTGTGAAATAGCTACCTAAATGAATCAGTAAAATATATAGACAGCAAATGAACCAGAAATGCAGTAATCCCATCCAGCCAGCCCTGAACTGCTTACTTCATGAAGCAGTGCTGAGGCTGCATCAGGAGATTGATGTGTGTGAAAACAGTTTAAATTCTTTGCAGGAAAGTATCCTTAGTGTCACTATTTATTACTAGTAAGAATGAAAATATCACCACTGCTCTTATTAAGGAAAACTGTATAGCAGCGGCTTTGAGCTTGCTTCTCAGATTCGTCCAGACAATGTGGAAGGGGAGGAGGAGTTCTTCTTCTCTCTCTGTTTTTTCAAAATGCAAGCAAACCAAAATAAACCCCATTAATGCTCTTTTATGCAAAGGAAAAGAGTCACGTTTACACACACAATCATATTAGCAGTATGCCCCATTAGGAAATCTTGAAATGATTGATACTTAAAGAGTTGTCATCTCAGGTGGAAGCTCCCATCAAGCACAAATTTACAACAGTTGCGTTTTTTCCTTCTCTTTCTTTTTCCGCAAAGATGTAATGTAAACCCAAAAGAATCCTGCTAGCTAGCTTTCTTTTTCTCTCTTCGGTGCCTTCCTCTTCGCCTTCCTACCTTTCCTTATTACCCAGCCACAATCTGTACACACACTCCATCCTCTCCCACCTCAACCCCTATCTCTAGTGGTGTGAAAATAGAAAAACATCTGAGATTCTGGGCAGCCTATCAGTTTGCTGAGGTTCATTTTAGCTAATCCAGACATCCCGCACAGCAGGGGGAAAACTGCTGCATCTAGTGAAACAAGAGCATGAATAATTAAAACTCTGTTATTAATGAACTTCCAGTCGTTATGTAAATGAAACTGATTTCAAGTCTAATTTGTCAGCCTGAATTCTTTTTCTGTTGTCCCTTTGTCTAGGACAAGAATTCATCATAATGGACTTGATAATAAAACACTAGTAGACATGCTGTGTGCAGTGCCCATCTGAGTTAGAGCTTTTAGCGTGGTTAATTGATACAGTTACTCCAGGACAAGTCTGTAAGGCATTTTGTATGGCTTTAAGTTTTAAAAGCCGCTCTTTTCCCCTTTGACAGGGCTGCCTATTCTTTGCACATACCTCATTATCATTTACCTTTACATGAGGGGTGGCATATAATTACTGCCTAGTAAATAGTTTCTTTTGCAATATCCATGATGTTCAAAGACAGCAGAGTTCAAAAAGGTCCAGGCGAAGGGAAGTCTGTAGTCTTCCAAGAATGACAAATAGCCACTGGGGAGAGAAAAGAAAAGAAAAGAAAAAGGAATACTTGACAAAGCACAAGACCACTAAGTACCAGTCGCCCACTGTTCCACTATCAAGTGTCACTCATGCTATTGGTGGTATTGTCCAAGTGATACCCTGATGTCTGTGGTCACATATTTCAGCTACATTGTTTAGATCCAATGTATTGTTAGTGAAATCCTTCACTATTAAGGTGACAGCTTCAAATACTACAATCTGATTTCCTAGAGTTACAGATATTTTACACAACATAAAAGTGATAATTCTTTTAGTAGAAAGCTATTAAGAGGTGTTAACTTATTGAGAATTTACTGAGCTGAGATCTTTAGATATTAATTTTGAAAATGCCTCTATATTATTTTTAGAGAAATGCATAAATTAGATAAATTAAATATTTTGGATATTTGGCACATGATTTTATTTTTATAAGGCAATGTCTAAATAACAGAAGTTAACTAACATTTTGTATATCTGTTACATTAAAATAATCTTATTCCACGATTAGGAGTAAAAAAATTTCTCCATTTAGAAAACTCCTGAATCTTTTAAGCTGCAGATGCTAATAACATGATCCTTGCTAATCTAGTAGTTTTTTTTTTAATGGAATCATTGTTCACAGTAACATTAAGAACTAAAAATCTTTGCTAGATCCCCCAGATAGAGGTGTACCAGTTCCTAGGCAGTTTTAGATTTCTCTCTTGACATCTGCAGTTCCTTTGTATATTGAAATTGAAATGTTACAGGCATTGCTTAGCTCTGCTGTCTTCTGTTACTCTGTAACATCGCTTTATTTATAGTACCAAACAGTAAATAGTATCCTAATCCCTTTTGCACAAACAAGGAAAATTGGACATCTCAGCATCTGCATGAATGATATAGTCAGTATTTCAGGGATCAGTCATTACAGACTCACAATACACATTTACAGTCACCTAAAATATGCCAGACACTGGGCTAAGCAAGGGAAATGAAAATTTGAAACGGGAACAACTATTTTCAAAAAGGAGGAAAAAAGTCAATTAACTAATATTTATAGCTTGATGTGAAAAAGTAGTGTGTATACACACACGTATATATAGTACGAAAATGTGTAATGTGTCAGAGGAGCATTCTAAAAGTAATTTACAGGAAGCCAGGAGACAGTGATGCTTCAGGGAATACCATCCTCTCTACTTCTTCTAATAGCAAAGTATTATCTAGCCCAAGCCACTGTCAGTGTTGTTCAGTGCAAGGGTCTGGTTATAATTTGATTCTTTTTCTCCTGGATACACTGTGTACCAACCCATGCCTCAATTTCCCAGGCAGCCAAAGGCATGCTGTTATTCCAAAACATGTCTGATTTTCATGATGTCACAGTACAAGTTGAAGGTGTAGGTTAAATAAATTCAGTTCCCTGCAATTCCACAGGAACGCAACTAGACCCGTGGCATCACAGCAGGGCTAGCACAATTCGATGTCTGATGGTGTTCAGCTTGACCCTGCTCAAGGGACTATCCCACGCATTCTATCAGGCTTGCCTTGAAGAGGTTTCATCTCCATTGTGTCTTTGCCAGGCCTTGCTAAAACTATACTGCCCGCTCTCAAATTTGACAAACCCTTGAATCCTTCTGCACCAATCGAAACCTAACAACTACTTACATTAAGAAACAAAATCAACCCAAGGATAGGTGCAAGATATAGATGACACATAACATATGATCTCTCTCTCTCTCTCTCACACACACACACACACACACACCGTATCATCTCACTTTCTATTGATAATATGGCCCATGGGGCTAGCAACTTTGTTCATTCTAATTCTTAGTCAACTCCGGAAGAAGTCATAAAAATACATAATCTGAAATTAAAGTCAATTAAACGATGTTGCTTCTTCTGAAAGTTAAAAGGAAAACACACATAAGTAATAGAAGTCAATTATTGTATATTCCCAGGCCTGTTCTTATAAGCTGGAGAGGTAATCAATCACTCGAGAGATTTCTACAAGGTAATTACTGTTTATTCTTTAATGATAGCACCGTCTTCCTCTTCTTCTTCACACCAGCCCCCTGCAGCAGCCACCTCGCAAAAAGCAAATAAGCTACAGTTAAAAAAAAAAAAAAAGACTAAGAAAGTTGGTGTTCTGCATAATGTGAACAATAAGACTGCTGAACTTCATCCCTTTCTGTGACCTGAGGCTACAATACTTTATGGCCCATGCTGTGTGTATACACATCATAACTGCTTTTCAGTAATAAATGCAGCCATGGTTTTGAGAGGGGGCACTGCTGCATAGGGAGAATTAATGGGAAATATCTTTCTTGTGGATGTTTAGTCATTTAAAAGAATGAAGTTTGAAAATAATAAGTGGCTGAAGAAGAACATGGACCAATTAAGAATTTAAAACAACTAGCATCCAACTAGATCTCTTTCTCCCCTTTAGAGAGAAGGGGAGAAAAATAGTAAAAATGAATGCTGCTGCTATTATCGAGAGCCAAAAGTACTAATCAAGAGATTTCACAGCGCTTCAGTCAGAGCTGGGCTAATGAATATAAGTTACCTTATCCGGTTTTAGCTGACTTTAAAATTAAAGTTCCAAACCCTGCATGCAGGAAGAGCTGGACTTGAGCAAAATGGACTTAATAAACTCCTTTGTGCGCTCAGATCCCTAGTGAGATTTCCTGACCATCCATGACCAATCGGTATTATTTTTTCTGTGACTGGTACTTTTGTGAGCAAGATAGGGGTTTCTGGGAGTGATTAGCACTTTTCACCATTGATTGACAGGTTCAAACAGAAATGAGACAATAGGAGGAGTCATTAGGAATTCAAATGTAAGGTTAGTGTTTGCAGGCTTTGTGATTGATTGTAATAGAAAAGGAACTATATATATGTAAAGAAAGGAATTAATGTTTAAAATGTTAACTTATAAAGTAAAAATTAATCTTTCCAATTTCAAACTTTTTTAGACTTGAAATTATTCCAAACTGATAAGAGGATGAAATAGCAATATTTTAGGCATCTTTTCTAGAAACCTCTCAAGTTGGTTATGGATACATCCAACTCTTTGCTTTAGATACTTAAGACCCCCAAATTTAAAGCCTTAGGGAAATCCTCAGCAGTAAAGGGTTAGATTTGGCTTTCTCACAGATTAAACATCTTGAAGAAAAAAAATAAGAATTGTTTTTCTAAGAAAGGAAATATGATGAAGCTCTCCATTATAGCCAGAGAAGATTCCTCAGGGAAATAATTACAGTGAGTGATGCTAGCATTGACCAGTAATTGATAATTGGCCACAAATAATTAGAGTAGAATGTCTTTACTGGTGTAAATTATGCTAATAGCTCAGCCTCATCCCTAGGTGCTGATGTTGGTTTCTCATAAGTAATTTTGTTTTAAATTCACATCATAAATTTAGCATACTATACTTGAAAATTTCATCTTGTTTGGCATCAAAGTTAAGGCAGGTAATACAGAATTAAACAAACCTAATCAAAGAAGAAAGTAAGATACATGCCATCATTTGTCAGGATATTTTGATAAGAGTTGACTTCTTGTGAGGAAAATTTTTTTGTGTGTGACAACAATGCACACAAACTGTGTTTTTTTAAAAAGAAAATCCAAAGCAGAGTCAGATGTGTGATTGAAACCACCTCACAAATTTGAATAGAAGCATTTTTGATACATCGTAAGTTGTTAATATTTAAAGGGTGGTAGCGTAAATCCAATACCCTGTGCACGAAATAATTACCACATCAGATTTCTATGCATATTCTGTATGTAACTCAGCGTTCAAGCTGCATTTTTTTTAATATGTTGTGACTAATTTATGCCAAGTTTTCATCAACCTAGCATTTTTCATTTTTCAATTGACATACAAAGTTCTGTAATTTGTGTGCTCAGTATGTTAATATACTGAGATGGTAAGAGAAAATCTAGTGTATTACAGTAACAAAAATCGACTGTCAGGGAGCCTCCATGGAAGTCAGAGATCAAGAAAACAAGTACAGTCCAGGGAGTGGTAGTGTTAGGATTTGTGTGCGTCATTAATAGCCCTCATTTCCATATCATGAGACAATTTCTGTCCTCTTTTTTTTGACCAATTGACCCACCATCTGCTCTTCAATTTCCCTCCAGAATTCCAAGGCATGTTCTAAGAGTGGTTCTCACACTTTACAGCAAATTGGAATCATCTGGGAGCTTTAAAAAATTTAGAGGCTTGGCTCCCACCCTACACATTCTGATTTCTTGCTATGGGGTGCAATTCAGACATCAAGAGATTTTTCTAAGCTCTCCAGAAGATTCTAGTATGCAGCAAAAATTGGGAAACATGGCTGTATATGTTTTCTGCCTCAGCTTTTTCTAATTTGGTCTGAAAAGACACCAATTTCCTCTCCTATACGTAGTTAAAAGAGATGCTTCTCCACCGTGCAGTTGATTCAGGCCAGGGCTCCCTGATCTGCTGTCTTTTCTGAGAAGGAGCATATCACCATACTCAGCGCTTCTGCCAAACTCGTTTACAGCCTCTCATCCACTCTCAACTTCTTTCTTATTTTCCCTTTTATACTCTTTCATCCCCTAAATGACTACAGATCAACTGCTATCCCTTTGAGTTTTCAGCTCTTACTCTCTTTCCTATCTTTAGCTATCTTTGGTACCTTATTGCCAGTTTAAGCATGAAAAACTTTCCTTCTCAATGTTACCTATTTCTTTCTCTTTATCCAAAAACCCACAGGCAGGCTCTATCAATCTTCAGTCTTCATCCAAGAGCTAAGTTAAGACTCTTAGCGGTTTTTTATTTCGTTATAGTAGACTTCTCTGTTTCAGATTCAAGTTTTCTATCTGTCTCATCTCAATAGGCCCGTTGCTTTCTTGTACAAAATGCTACTGTGAGACTTCTTGTCATTTCCTTTGCTCATTATGAACATCTCAACAGTGTGTTTCTTAAACACATCCTATTCAATTCATCTTCCTATTCTCTTTTTCCCGAGGGCTCTTTCAGTCCCAGAGTAACCCCAGAATTATAGGTCTGGATGAGAGTCTGCCTTGGGAATTGACAGCAGTACTTAATAAATGCTTATGCACAGAAGGGATGTTTGTGTTCAGGGGACTATTCCACAACATGGATGACCAAGCGCCTCTCTAGATGTCCTGAAATTACTATAAGCCTTAGAAACACATTCGTTACTTACCCTTGTTCTCTTTCCTCTCCTCCACTCATTTTATTCAGACTCACACAGCTAACAGTCAGGATCATCCAGAGAGCCAGGAAGGAAGGCATAGAACTGATAGTCATATACATCTATGTTTGTGTTATATTCTTTTTCAGATTATGCAACTTGTAAACTTACTGAAAAGTTACAAAGGAAATGGATGTCCTTTTGCCTTCTACCTGAAAGGCCTATTTCCTACAAAGAATGAGCTTTGTAAAATCCATCATTATCCCAGTTTCTATCCACCAGTGCCCCAATCCACCGTTTCCCTTCTCACCAGATTCTATACTCAACTGTTTCTTGTCTTCATTATTCCTTTTCTTGTCTCCATCACCCACTTTCAAGTTCTACATTCTCATTTACCACGACATGACTTTGTATTTGCTCAACTCCCTCTTGTAAATTTATTTCTTGCCATGACACTTTTCTAGTAAGCTTTTTTTCAAAGTAGAAGAAACAAAAAGCCCACATTTTTTTTAAGTCAAAGGAATGTATACCAGTGAAAGAACCCTAACTTCTTTCTGGATGCATTGTATTTCTAAACTGTTTAATACACACATGTCACATGATTATGTTTGTCAAGTCTTGGATGTAGAAACAAACTCAAAGTAACATACAAGAAGAATAACTGTTCATGAATCAAAAAACAAGATTCAGTTGTTGTGAAGCAAATTAAAAATGTCACAGTGGATTTCAGAAAAGTGAATTAAAATGACTGATATGATTATTTTTAATTTGTTAATTTTAGATGAAGTCATTAACATATAGAGTTACTTTTATATTTATAGTGGTTTCTCTGCATTTGGACTTGGGAACTGGATAGATTTATTTCAAATCCTGACTGTAGTTTTGCTAGTTGTGTAATCCTCAGCAAGTAACTTACCCGCTCATGGTCTGTTTGCTCATTGGTAACAAACAGGTGTAAGTATCTTACTTGGAGGAAAATTTCAAGGTCTAAATGAAATAAGACCTGTTAAGTGCATTGCAGGCTTACACGGGAGGAATGTAGGAGG
Organism: Vicugna pacos; assembly: GCF_048564905.1. Lineage (NCBI taxonomy): Eukaryota > Metazoa > Chordata > Mammalia > Artiodactyla > Camelidae > Vicugna > Vicugna pacos. Next base: position 7,924,658 of record NC_132999.1, on the reverse strand, counting down.
AACTCTGAAAATGGCATTGACTATTGACATATCTTAGAAAACCTATTACCAAGTATCTAGGTATTTTTCCTATAATTCTTGGGCAGCTCTGATACAATTCTTTTTTTTTCCAGACCACTCCAAATCCATCCCCAGCACTTAACATATCAATTCAAAGAGATTTTATACTTTCTTTTCAATACATTAGCATTATTCAGTATTGTGTATACTTTACTCACTTTTCATTCAAAAGAGTTTTTTTTTAGTATTTCTTTTTTATTGAAGTATAGTTGATTTACAATGTTGTGTTAGTTTCTGGTATGCAGCGTAGTGATTCAGTTATGCATATTTTTTCATATTCTTTTTCATTACAGGTTACGACAAAATAATGAATGTAATTATCTGTGCTATACAGTAGGACCTTGTTGTTTATCTGTTTTATATTTAGTAATTTGTATATGCTAATCCCAAACTCCTAATTTATCCCCCTGTCCCTTTTCCCATATGGTAACCATAAGTTTGTTTGCTATGTCTATGAGTCTTCTGCTGTGTTATAAATAAGTTCGTTTGTATCATTTTTTTAGATACCACATATAAATATCATATATTATTTGTCTTTCTCTGTCTTACTTACTTCACTTAGTATGATAATCTCTAGGTTTATCCATGTTGCTGCAAATGGCATTATTTCATTCTTTTTATGGCTGAGTAGTAATCCATTGTGTGTGTGTATATATATATTCTGCATCTTTTTTATCCAGTCATCTGCTGATGGACATTTGATTCCTTATTTTAAAAAAATTATAAATGGAGAACATATTAAGATACTCCATATGCTTTCAAAATAGTGTATCTGTTGTCAACTCTGTAGCCACTAGATGTCAATACAGTGTTTATCTGGAAGGTTTAATAATGGCTCATTAGTATCCTATTTAATGATTAAATAATGGATTCCCTTTGCAAGGTATTTTAATACTGAAGGGTTTCAGAGCATTTTTATGAAATATTTATGGAATTCACTCCACTAACAACTGAAGTGCTTCACCTCATCTAACTGTAAACAGTTGTTAAACAGAAACAGTTTTAATCCTCAAATTAAAATTGCTAAAAAAAAAAAAAGGTATATAGGCGTAATGTAATTGCCCTAATTGGATTTTCCAGGTATTTTACTTGCAGAAACACAATGACATCTTTATTATTCATAACTGGATGAAACTTAAGTTTTAAATTTTAAGCATTTGACTAAAGATAATGAAAATTTTTGTCTAAACTCAGCGTTAGAAGGCTTGAGGATTTATTCTTCAATCTTTATCCCTCAAATTACAGTCAGTAACTTTTCTCTGAACAGACGAAATAACTATTTTTGAAGTTCCATACTGAAGTGAAGAAGTGTAATTCAAATCTCCTTTCCTTTGACATTAGAGTATCAAAACTTACATGTAAAATAGAGAGAAAAGAACTTCAAAGCAAACAAATACAAATCAAAGAAACAAAGACGAGCTAGAGTCATGTTATCTATAGCTGAGGAACTTATTAGATATATTTTTCCCAATCCTTAATTTACGTGTTTTTTCTTCTGAATATGTGTCAGATAACCTATCTGCACATTTCAGCCAAAAAAGTTAGCAAGAGAACTTGGAAAATCCACTAGCCTAAACGAAATGTTTAGTTTCTTGTTATGTGTCCTGGTAGTATCCTGCATTGCTAAGCTCCAGCCCTAAACAAAATGGCACTAAAATGAAATTTTAGGAAAGGAAAGAAATATTTAGAACAATATAAGGGCAAGTTTCTGTTTTTCTTTGCCTGTTTTCTCTAACCACGCTTCAAACTGGCAATATTTTACCTAAGATTGTAATTTAACATTTTAAATGCTTGAGGAAGAAAGAGAAAGAAAAAATAGTAGGGAAAGGTAGGGAAGAAATTGAGGGCAAGAAGGTCTATTTGAGGACCTGTTTATCAATTTTCCAACTATTTTATGGAAATTCTCTTCACAATTAGGACTCTAGAGCCTGTTATGTGAACTAGATGGGTCAACGTAAGTGAATCAGATGTGGGGGGCGGGGAATGATGGTGACAGAAGTGACAGAGGGAATGGTGGGATATGCAAGAAAGATTTGTGTAGGTTCAGAATGTTGAATTGACTTATCCAGTTGCCCTCGAGTTTCAGTGAAGGTCCAAAATGTAAGAGTAAAAAGTGACTGTTAAGTCCTGTGCATTCCAACAGGGTAGGTACCAGGTACATGAGTCTGTTGAGCACTTGGAATATGGCTGGTTGAACCAAGATGTACAGTAAATGTGTACCAATTTTCAAAGACATGGTCTGAAAAAAAGAAAAAATATCTCACTAATATTTCATATTGATTATGCATTAAAATAATTAAAAATTTGATAAATTTGGATAATAAAATGTCTTATTAAAATTAATTTCAATTCATTCTTTTGACTTTTTATTATGGCTAAAAGAAGATTCTAAATTATGTATGTGGCTTGCACTGTATTTCTATTGGACAGGGCAGCACTACACTATCCAGAAGAGTGTTGCTAACAAATAGCAAAAATGGTTTTGTGACACTCGTTTTATCACCCACTTCTAGCTTAATACTGTAACACCACTTAGAGAGGGAAGGATGCTTTGTAAACAGAAAATACAGGCCTATCAAGAGCAGCACTGTGGCACCTTCCTTCCACTGGACAAGGGTTGTGCTTTCTCCCCACTTCAAGCCAAGCAAAGAGGAACTTCAAAAGAGAAACATTTGTTCAGATGGAGGTATAGATCCAAAGGGGCGACTGACACCTCACACTATATAGAAGTGTGTAGAGTTGTAGAAGCTCTTAAGCAACTTTCCTCCCTGGTACATGGAGCTGATGGTGGTAGGAGAGCTCTTAGAAAAACTTAAATGTGTTTCTTGTAAATGAAGGAAGTCAGAGCCTGGAGTTAGTGAGGGGAAGAGGTGGGAGGGAAAGAGATGGAAGGAAGAGACCACTTCCCCTCTGCCTGTTTATTGAAGGTTTCCTACTATGAGCAGGCTTGAGTTGGAGAAAAGAGCTTTGAATAGGATGTGAAAAGAAAATTTTCATTTGGATAGAACTATACTTTTTAATAGCTGAAACTGACACTTCTAATACATGAAAGAGACCAGAAAATGTATAGAGTATTTCTGAATTTAGAGACAGGAAACACTGTATTGCACTTATTGTCTGTCTCCTCCATTAGGATTTAAGCTCCAGGAAGGCAAGTTTGTTTTGTCTGTTCTGTTTTGTTTCCACTTGCATACTCTAAGGGGCCTAAAATAGTACTTTGGCACATAGTAGGTATTCGGTAAATATTGATTGAATGGATGAATAAGTGAATCTGACATTGTAAGATTGAAGGCAGTAATTGGAAGGAAAGTGCTTCCTTTTGTACCTACAGAGTCTATCGTGTTCAATAAACTTGACACTTCTGTTAGGAAAAGCAATGCCTATGTCATTTAGCAAGCATGAAGTGGCTGGTAGATAAGGGGAGGGGCTGCTGGTCAGTTCAGCAATTGCAGTGCATTTCAGAAGTTATAGAGTATAGTCAAATTACTGCATGATGCTATACTATCAAGAACTCTTTTAAAATTTTTCCTACCAACAGTCTCATATTAAGGCTTATGATGCTTAAAATATTTCCAGTGTCTTAGAGTTACTGAACCTCTTTCAGTTAGTAAGACCCTTAGTGAAATTTCTTCCATCATCCATGGCCAATTACCTTTGTTTTTTTCAACTACTGGTCATTTTGTTTGAGATTGAGTTTTGAGTATGATGAACACTTTCCATTAGTTCATGTAGATTCGAGTAAAAATGAGAAAGATTGTAACTTTGACAGAGATACATGTTGGCATCTGTTTGAATTCTAAACTTCTCTAACAAAATACCTTGTTAGTAGGTGGTTTGTGATCCTAACACTGAGGACCCAGGGCCTAAATGCAATCAGAGTCAGCATCATTAGTTCTCTCAGTTTCTAAGGCATTAGTGTTCCATTTCTTTAGTTTTCTAGAACTCAACTGACATCAGTTTTTGTACATCAAAGTCAATAAGGGTATAATAAAGTGTTAAACTTCTTGGGAGTTGGAAATTTGCAAATATTAACTACTGTATATAAAATAGATTAAAATAACAAGTTTCTTCTCTATAGCATAGGGAACTATATTTAATATCTTGTAGTAACCTATAATGAAAAAGAATATGAAAATGAAAATAAAACTTCCAGTGAAGAAAAAGTTTGTGCCTGAACATTTTTGAAAAATATATTTATGGGCATAAAAAATATATGCTTAGCATATTCATGATTATTGTATTTCACCATATGAGATGATGATGGTTCTTCTACCAGGGCATGTGAACTTCACTGCAAAGATGTGTGGATAATCACCCCCTCCCCGGAGCTGAGATTAACCATCACAGTTTCTGTTACTTTGGTTGATGTCCCAACAGTTCTTCTTTTTCCTCACTGCCTGACATCTTTGTTCAAAACTATCAACTAGCCTTTAAGCTATATAGATGAGCTCTTTCTCAAAAGATTTTGAAACATTCATGCATATTTTAGAATATTTTATGAAATGAAATTAGGTATCTCTGTTTTTCTATTTCTTGAAATAAAAATTTAGCCAAATTGAATCTAATTTCTATCATTTAGTGGATGGTGAGAAAAGAATACTGCAACCATTAATAATTTTGTAAAGAAGTCATCTTTCGTAAGGAGAAAAACAACAATGAATTGTCATAGTAGAAGGGGTATTATTTCATATTATGAGAGAGGTGGGCAGAGAAGTACAAAAGACAAGGAAAGCAGTGGAGATAACAATTGGGGCAAGCAGATCAAACGGAAGAGGAACAAAGTGTAGGGATGTCAAGTTACCAATTTAAGTGTCAACTTGGGTTAATGGTGGCTTTCTTGGGGCAGGTTGTTTAGAAAAAATTTAGGACTATCACAATCTGTGTAAGAAAGAGTATTATGATCACGGTGGAAGAATGGCAACGTAGGGTCACAAAAGCAATGCATTTCCATTTCTGTTCTGGAAGGTAAAGTTGTCTGCCACAACAACAATGACAAAGCTGTGTTTTCAGAGGAACAAGAGCCATCATCAGTGTCAGAGAATCCTAGCTATGTCAGCCTTGAGGAACTAGTTCTGAATTTATTTTTTTTCCACTGAAAAGAAAATTCTTCCCACTAGATATTTAAATTTAAACAAATACATTGTTTAGACAGAATGTAAACCAAAAAAAAAAAAAGGAGAATAAGATCACTTGACCATTTAAGGTTAATTCACATCTTTGAAGTCTCCATTATTCCTCCTTAAACTACTCTGAGAACTTGAATACATGATTAGTGGGCTACTCTAAGTAAAGAAAGAATTACGCAGAGTACCTAAAGTGCTAGAATATGAGGTAAATCTTCTTCCAGAGCTCAAAAAGAGGAGAAAAAGCTGGATTGTATTTACCATGGAAACAACCACCTTCCTGCTTTCCAAAGTGAAAACCTCCACCTATGCTCTCTCTATTAACGTCAAGATCCTTCCTCCTTCCCTTACTAGACAAATTTATTGGAAGAATAGCATACATAGTTACCTTCCATTTTTCTTCTTCCATTGACCTCTCAACTTCTTATAACAGACTTCATTCCATTCCACTGGAATCTCAGTAAATTCCTACTTAAATATTTGCTAAATGTCCATTTTGCAGTGCATCATTAAACATCTTTCAATATACCCTCTTTCAGATAACATTTTGTTACTTTAACGTTCAAGAGACACTGTGGGGTTTTTTTGGTAGTCATACTACATCTTTCTCAAGCCCCTCATCTGGCCCCACCTACTCTGGCAATAAGTGTTTTCTTAGATTCTGATCTCAAATTTCTCATTTCAAATGTTGGACCTCAGAAATGGTCGTGACAACCATGGATTAAACTGTATTTTTATATGATTGATGTCCAAATCTACCTGCCTAATCCATACCACCTAAATGTTGGCCTTGTGTTCCAGCTGCCCAGGAGAAATACCCTTGGTTGTCCTACACATACCTCAGTTCAACTTGTCTGGAATAAAAATTATCTTCTCTGTTCAGAGACCCGCTTTCCGTTCTGTCCTCCAAATCGGTTGACAGTTCCTGGCAACCTACTCTTGAACTGATACTCTGTACCCTCCATGCACTTTGCTACAGTTTACATGTGTCATATCGTATAATGGGCACAGTAACCCTCCGAGATGGATTATGATGTGAGCTTTACAGATGAGGAAATGGAGGCACCAAGAAGTTAAGTAACTTGCCCAAAAGGACTCTAGGCTAATAAGTCATGGAACCAGGATTTCTCCTGACATCTGACTATTTTGAGAGAAATAATATTTTTGTGTCAACCTGGAGAAAACACATAAGGAGAGGTAGGCTTATTCTGTTTCTACAGAGAGCAGAACTGGAACAATGTATAGAGATTATATGAATATAGATTTCAGTCAGTTGATCAAAGAATGTTTTTAGAAGTGCATTAATAACAGAAAGTTTCCTGGCAAAGTAATGGCTTCAGACTCAGGACTGTTGAAGAAAAAATCTTTGGGTAGAGAAGAAATTTAGACTTGTAAACTTCACAACAGAGTAATATCCCCTGACACTGCCTCATTTGGATAATAGATTTAGTAGTCTGCTTACTAATCATATGAAAAACTAAAGAGACGCACAGGAACATTGAATAAATATACTGCATATTGGGTAATCAATGTATGGTGTTTTAAACAGTCTAAAATCAGGAAAATTTTAGTGAAAATTATAGGAAAAAAGTTATTTTTTTCTTTATTTAGTGGTTCAGCTGCTGTAGGTCATGTCGTGTTCTCTGTTCTGAAAAGCAGTTACCCGGGCTGCTGCAAAGGTTTCTAAATGATCTGTCCCTATAATTGTAGTTCTGGTTATAACATTCTCTTGTGTGGTTTCAATAGGAAGAGGGTGAAAAGTGCGATGGAACAAATCTGACACTGTGTTACAAAATTGAAGAGAACATTTTTTGTATGTTTGGGTGTGATTTTTGCTTTTTTCCTATAGGTGTAGTACATCTGTGTTTTATGTAGCTTGGGTTTTTGTCTGTTTTTATTTTTTAACGTAGACTTTATTTGTTGTTGGTGGTGTTGTTTTAATCTTTGCTTTCAGAAGGGGTCTGTGCTCAGGACTTTGTGTCATGTGATAATCGTTCCTCAGGGGAACTGGTAAATAGGTGCAGTGGACAAGAGGAGTCATCATCACCCAACTAAAACCATAGTGGGGAAAATATGAAAGGTGAGGTACCAGAAAAGAGAGGCTGGAATTCATGCTTGGTTCCTGTGGCCAAGCAGGCTGGGCAATATGCCCAGGGTTCCAGCTGATTCTGCGGAGGCCACTGGCAGGTGCCTACAATTAGACTCTGTTCATCCACTTTAATTAGCACCTCATCACTTTCAGCTTGGTGTCACCCAGCTGGCTAGAGCAAGATGACACCTCCAGCTTGAACTGGGCTCCATTCCATTTTCTTGGAGCTCATGGAGACATGTGGTGCTTTCTTTAAGTGCAGCTGGTGCTGGCACTTTTCATTGTAAATTTAAATCTCTGTTTGGAAAAAGGTGATAAGAACAGTTTGTTTCAAGTCCCTGGTGTTTAAGCCTTAAGCAATTCCCAGCAAATACATCCAAGGCTCCTTCTGGTTTGATGGGTTACAATTTGTAGTCTTATTAATAGTAGCAGTGTTCAGAGTCTCCTTAATGATACACATCCCAAAGAAGTCTCTACATGGGCATGAGTGTTTCTCTGTGGTTCAAAGTTTGTGCTGATTGCTTTTAGCATTTTTGGTGGTGCTTGTTGATCACTGCAAGTTACAACAAAAATACCAGCATCTGCATGCATTTATTTGAGCGTTTTTTTTTCTTGTTTCAGTGGGGCAAAAAATGGGATGCTTTATAGATGCATTCCATTTTATTGCAGTTCTTCCTCAACAACACTGGGTGCTAATATACAAGACTGCACAGTGAGCTACTAAGAGCTTAATGTATTCTGTTTTTCTGTACAGTTACTGCACCATCAGTATTTAGCCAATTTCTTTATAAATTATTTTGATGTGTGTTGTGCTTGAAAGTTATTACATAAATAGCGTTTTAGTCTATTTTATAATTAATTTGTATGTCTCTTGGCTTTTATGCCCAATATTAGAATTGTTGATTAAAATATTTGCCTTATTGATTTCTTCTTAAGCTCCTTTACATACTCTCTTGTCATTAGGATACCTAAGATTTGGAGATAGGGAATGAAATAACTCAAATTAAAATTACTTCATTTTTATATAACACTCTCAGCAACCTACTACATGTCTTCACTTGTTCTCTCAACTTCAAGGTCACCCTTTTAAAATTATCATTACATATCATAATAATACCTTAAATTATATGCAAAATATTTTCTGGACATTATCAAATTTGTTTCTCGTAACAATTCTGAATTTTATAGGTAAGGAAACTGAAATTCAGACAAGCTAAATTGTAGGCTGGGGTCACCCAGCTAATGACAGATTTGGCAGATCCCAAGCCCAGTCTCTGTATATAACACAAGGCTGGAAACCCTCTAACTGGCTCTAGACTGACCTACCTACCTTTCACCAGAATCTCTCACTTAGTAAACAACCAACAAGGGCAACGAGGACGCCTTAGGCATTAGTAAGGGCCTCGGACATTATTAACCATGTTATTTTGTCCTTGTAGTTGAACTTCCCAGAGCCTACTTTTATTGTTTGTAAAATAGATAAAATCATGTCATTCTCACATGACTATTATAGGGATTAGATAAGGTAAGAGATCAAATATTTAGCACAGTAAATGTTAGCTACCTTCATTTCTCTTTTATATCAAAAATGTAGATGCCTAACCTAATATTACAGATGAAACAATATTCTCAGCTGGTCAGTTAAGAACTGTATGGTATTTATCTTGACAATTCGCCCTGAAGCAGAGTAATATTTCAAATATAAGTTTTATTTCAGAACATATGGTATATACCTACCCTACCTCTATATAAAACAGGTGGAGAATTTTTTTTTATTACAGAAGTTATAGATAAATATATTGGGAAAAGAAAGTACACATTTTCTTAACCTTTTCTTGATTCATCATCATCATCATCATAGTAGACTCATAGTAAAAGACAGCATTCACTATTCAACTACTGTTTTGTAAAATAAATTTATTTTATTCTTACAACAAAATTATCTGATGCATAGTTTTTATTAAACCCATTTTGCAGGTGAGTAAACTGAGGTGCAAAGAGGCATGGTCATCTAGTGCAGGAATTTATGCTAGTCAGTCTGATAATAGTGCCCATGTTCAACCATCACAATATACTACCTTAAAATAGATTAACTATCATTTGTAAGAGTAATTTTATCAACCTAATGACTGTAGTAATGAAGAGATGACCTAAACTTTTTATTCCCAGATTAGAACATAGATGTGTTTCAGCATTTATGTCATGTCTTTACTTGTTAAAATTAGTCATTGTCAATAAAACTACTCAATAATATCGACAATAGAAACAAATTGAAGAAATTTAATTTGAACTTTGGGTAACACTAAAAGTATTTGTTCATTAAATATTTTCCAGTTATTTCTATGTGTCTAGTGGCAGTTATTTTTAACATTAAAAATAACTGCAGGCAGTTATTTTTAACATTAAAAATAACTGCAGATATTGGAAAATTATTTGTGAAAATAATAGAGGAGCTAATTGCAATTTCTAAAATAGGAAGCCCAATAAACTGTCAACAGGGAAATAATTCCACAAAATTCAAGCTTTAGGAAAAAAAAACCTTCTATTCAAATTATCTCAGATGTAAAATCACATAGGAAGTATTTCCCCCAGGAAGGTTGTGTATTAATTCCGTAAAGAGAGAGGAAGAAATAAGAAGAATGCAATATTCGACATCTCTTTTAATGCGTTAGTCATCCTTTTGAGGTTGTCTCCACTGTATCTCATGAGGTTACAGGGAGGAGCTGTGGCCCCTAGCTCAGCAGCTCTTGGGCAAATGGGCAGTTGCCTAGGGCTGGACCGGCTATGGGCAGCCAGCAGCCTTCCTCGCCCTGTTTTGGAGAAGAACCAAGAGTTGTGTTTTGTTAATCTGGGTAACCTCATTTTCTTCTCATTTAACTAGTGAGAGTTAATTGAACTACCTGCTGAGATCTCTGGCACATAGCTAAATAAGGTGAAATGAGGTTACAATGTTCCCTAACCCACTTTTGGCCCCATTTACAGTATGGGCTGGTTTTCAAAGAGGGTCAGAAAACACTTTGAAAACAGCAGATTACATATCCAACTACTTTGTAGATTCCTTGTTTTCCTGCTTCTTAATTCCACCCTCCCTGAATATTTAGTCCTTCCCTTTTTCTTCCCCTCCATCTCACCCAGATCCACTTCCCATCTTTTCAAGCCAATTACCAGCAAATCCTTAGGACCTTCCCACCCATAACTATGTGGTCCATTGATGTTTCCAGACACATTGTGTCCACAGCTGTTTTCTACAGCTCTTTGTCTCCTAACAGACCTCACTAATCCCTGTTTCAGCCTGAAAAGTCTTTATCTATACAAGGTTAAGCATTACCTTGAAAAATAAAAATCCAGCTCACCAACTGCTTATAATACTTTAAAGTAGCAAGTTGTTTGATATTTTAGCACTTCTGTGACTGCATTAAGCAATTATTTAGGCTTTAGCAGAAACATACTGGTTATTTCCAACATTAAGAACAGAATATAGCTTGTGGCCTCAAAAAAGTTTTAATAAAGCGTTATATGTTTCTGCATTGTTTTCCCTTTGAAAAGTGCTAGTGGAGGAGTCGTTTCAGTATCTCTTCTTTTACTACTTAAGTAATACATGTTTATTAGGGAAAATTTTTGAATTCAAAAATATGTAATTACTAACATTTTTTACCTAAATTCATACATATAGTTTATTATACAGAAATGAGGCAAATAGCCATTTATACCTTGTTTTGTCTGTGTGATTCTGAAACCAAAACCAAAATACCTGAATTAGCCATATATACTAATTGTCCTGTGTCCACATTATGTTGAAAGAATTCACTGAGTATTTTTCCTTTACTTTTAACTTGTGTTTCCACGACTATCAGTGCTTTATGCTAGTAGAATAATAGTAATTATAAAATTGATAAAATATATCACAGCAGGAGTACATCTTTACTTTGTATTAATGAATGTAGCAGACCTTAGATAGGATTCTGTTTGTAGATGTGATATAAATAATTCCTTCTTATAGATTATCATTTTAAGCCTTACACTTGCATTATACACATCCTTACATTTTACATTAAACACACAGAGACTTATATACCACTATGTTTTTATTTAAATTGGTCATCATTTCCTCCTTGACTCCTCTTGCTTTCTCAAATATATTTATGTGTGAATATAACTAAGTTTGGGAGGTTATTTTACTTACTTAGTCTCCAAACTTACTGTAGAAAGTTGACCACCACATGACACCACAAAGGGGAACAAACTATAATCCTCATGCATGGACTCACCAATGAAACAGTTCTTCATGAGCTGTGTTATAAAACCTGAACCCAAACCTAACATGAACGTCATAGGATTGTTTCTAAAACTATGTCTGGTTTATACGCCTCCGATGAGACACTCTTTAGACCTTTGAGTTCGAGTTAGGAGTGATAAGTGCCTTTCATTTTGAATGTTACCTAACCAGTTTTTAAAAGAAGTCAAGAAGACTATGAAGCAGCCAAGATGAATGCTGAAGCACCTTGTGTCTTTAGAAGCATAGAAGTGTACTGACAAACTACAGAATATTCTTGGGTCAAATTTTAAAAAGGGAGAGAACAGTGCATAACTGAGCCAAATAATTATCTGATAAACAGCTATTTCTATTTCAGGGTAATTCATTCTTTCCCTGCTAATGCCACATAAACCCCAAACTGCATAGGAATATATATTCTTTTTTCAGAAGCGAAAAAAAAAAAGAGTTAGCAATGTGTAAGCAGAATCAAGAAGCCAGGCATAGTGAAGTCTTACATTTCCACACATATTATCAGTCATAGAATGATTAGAGTATAAAAATAGGAGATATGTTGACCAGGATATTTTTTACATTGGATGTGACTTGATATTTGAGCTTAAACAAGGTGTTTTCAACCCTATTTCCTTTCATAAAGCTTTTAATAGACATATGGAAATGGAAGACATATGTTTAACAATTATGAAATAAGCTCATTTCAAACTCTCTGGAATAAGACTGAATGTTCTCTAAATCATGGTCTCTCTGATTTTCAAAAGACTAAATCAAATCCCCAAATGAAAGCAATTGTGATGAAGTTAATTAAGACAAGTTTGTGGCTATATTTGATCATTTTTAAAGGGTATAAGTTTCTAAAGGGTATAGGTTTTCATGTTTTAAATTGTGTAAGTCTTCAGTATAAAAGGACCAGCTCCTCTCACCAGATGTATGTTTATATCTGCTGGGGGCTACTTATACACATGTAATGTTGGGAAATAAATCCCCTGTTGATCTGGCTTTTATAAATTTAATTTAAGAATAAAATTCAAAAATCAATTGATCACACAATGGGATAAAAATGTATGTCCACATTTCCTTGTTAAATCTAATTACTTAAAGAATACATTCTTAAAACTGAAAACTCTTTTCTAGTTCAAAAGACTAGACTACAGAGAGGAATGAAACAGCTTGTCCATGTCAACAGATCATTTTATTCAGGCTCCAGGTTTCTGAATGAACTTCCACACAGACCCTTGTAGACATCTGAACTCCATAAATCCACAGGTGTTTAAGGAGCCCTAAAGGCTGGGTCGGACACCAGACCTGTCCCACTATGACTTTACAAGGATTTCTTACTGTGTAAACAACACTTGCAAGGATTTCTCTTTACTGCTGAGTAAAACCAGTAGCAGGAAGAGCCACTTTTAGTTTTCTTCCCTAAACTGTGATTCAGTTCAGTTTTGCTTCAGTTAGAAGTTGTGTATAGTAGGTCATCTTGTTCCCAGTGTAGGTAGGATTTTGGTTCTTTGCTTTGTGAGTAGGACAACTTGGCACAAAACCCAGCTTCTTAAAAGGAAAAAAAAAAAAGTAGCCATTTTATAAGAGAAAATGTATCCTGTTATAGTGATTTTTCATCTTTCCACATACTATACTAAAAAAGATTTGAAATACTCAAATATCATTTATTTGTTCCCCTGCAAAACTAGGTTTGCACATCTCACGTAGCCTTCCCTTAAGGGAAATTTGAGTGAATGTAGTATAAGCAAATGAAGGTTTCTACCCATAAAATGTCTGGAAAATTTAGTTTCGTTTTCATTTTGCTTCTTTTTTGTTTTGTTTTAGTAATTAAGCCAGAAACCAGATTCAGAGGGAAAATTCAGAAGAAAAACTAAAAGCTTTTTAGGATGATAAATATACTGTATGTCTTGAGTGCTATGGCAAGCTGTGATATTCAAATGTCCCTTGATAGAATGTTATTAGTTTAACTAGACTGGGAAATTGAGTCTAAAGAAGAAAAGCAAGAAATTTAAAAGAAAAGCAAGAAATTTGAAGAGTAAAAGTAAGGTTACCTATCTGAGTAGTATACAGTAATTAGAAACTTAGAAAAGAAATCAAAATCATAAGGGGATTTTCAAGATCAGAAGAACTCAGAGGGAAAAATGTAAGTCTGTAAGGGAGGTTGTCTGCAAAGGCATAATTAACTCAAATTAAAAGCCTAGAGTCTCCATATTGCTCCTGTTTTAAGATTGCAAGTGATTTTAGGAATATGTTTATGATAAAAGTTTTCTGTCACATATTAAAAAGGTATACTTTGAAGCATACTTGGTATTGAAGTAGAATAGAAACATAAACATCAAAATGTCCCTTTAAATGATGTAAATGATATTTCTGTGCCTTGGTTTAAATGCAGTATTTTACGTTTTAAAAAGTATTTCTAAGATTCCTCAAGAGCAATGAATACAAGTATCCTAGGGAAATAATAGTTTCTTAGCCCTGCTGTAGAGTACACACAAGCGTCTTCAGATACCGAGTCCTGTGACCTCTCTGCATTGGGAAGGTTGCTGAGGAGCACTGCCCCTGCTCCATGATGAATAGACAAACATTTGGGAAAGAAAAAACCAGATCCACTCAAGTAAACATTGATTAGCAGTCAGCCTGATTCACCTATCAATGAATCATGTATTAATGATGAATCGAGTGAAGGACTGAAGATCAAAGACCATCAGCACGTAAAAGTAAAGACTCAGAGTTAACCCCCACAAGAGATTAGACAGCAGCAGGGCCAACACCTCTGCCTCCTGTACAACACTCTCCTCATACTTGGTGTGCGTGTACAACTTCAGCAGTTTTTTTTTTTTCTTGATGCCTTCTGTATATAAGCCACGGTGTTGTCTGTCTTGTGAAAACATACCTAAATCTTTCCTTTGAACATCGTCAGCAGGAGGAGATTGTCATTTCTGAGAGGAGTTTGGTTTTGAAAATAAGCAGGAGATAATTTGCAGCCATGTTTAGCAAGTCAGATGAGTAAACAAGTCAGACAATGCACGTGTAGTCAAAATCCTGTGTGCGTGTCTTCACTGGCCCTCCTGTACTTTACTTACATCATCTCTTTATAAGGCTGACCTTCCCTGGGCTACAAGTTCCTCAAGGTCAGGAACCAAGTTACTGTCATCTTTATTTCAATTCGTAGCTCATGGCTCATTGGTTGAAAAGAACTGATGTTTTTGTCTGGTTCAAAACTTGTCTCTGAAGGCAATCCAAAAAGGACTCATAAAACATCAACATTTTTGTCATAAGTGTTAACTTTGGGAAAAAAAAATGTATATACATCCTGAGGTTTTAAAAGCTAAATCTGATTATTTGTGATTCAATGCAGAGTATTTACTACAAATTGATAAAACTTTAATAAAATGTACAGTGCTAATAAGCAGGTGAGAATTATTTAAAAATGGATATCAAGTTATATACATCATTATTTCTGGTTTTCTCCCAGAATACCACATATAGATTCTGAATTTATCTCTTGCCTCCAGAGTCACAGAAATCTTCCCCTATGCCCTTTATTCGTTCAGACTGCACATGGAGATACACTTCTCATGCTTCGGATATAAGAGTTGGAAAACTTATCTCATGTGTGGCAGATTTCCAAATGATTGAATACTTTCATTTCTAATTCTAGTTTGTGATTATTGATTCAACAGGGGAAAAGTAACTTTAACAAAATGTGTGTACCTGTTTGAAATGTCTAAGACTTCAGAAATGTAGCAGGAAGTGATGAGACTACCAGATGCAAGTAATGGTAGTAATTGCATGAATATAAAACAAAGAAATATAAAAGAGGCCTAATCTGAAGTTTAAGCAATATAAACAGATGCAAAGATATATTAGAAAAATGGCAATACTGAAGTACAAAGGCGCTAAAATTGTGTATTCAATAATATTGTCAACTCACATAAACATTTCAAGGTTATACTCTAGAGTTTGAGGCAAAGATTATCTGAATATTCATTTACTTGAAAAATGAGCAGGCTGAAGAGGAGATGTAGAAAAATGTACACATGTGTCAGTCTAAAGTACATTTTCCTCATAAATACTTAAAAACTGCTGGTTTCTTAGCTATACTTAGTAGTATCTTTATTTGATTCAATGAAATATTTTAGTAAAGAATGTACATTACTTATAAACTTTTTGTTTGTTTGTAAAAAAAAAAGTAAAACTGCTGATCTTGAGTGATTTT
Source organism: Vicugna pacos (assembly GCF_048564905.1). Classification (NCBI taxonomy): domain Eukaryota; kingdom Metazoa; phylum Chordata; class Mammalia; order Artiodactyla; family Camelidae; genus Vicugna; species Vicugna pacos. The sequence goes on along the minus strand of NC_132999.1, from coordinate 7,908,897 downwards.
TCTTTTATCCTTTTTCCAATCTAGTATTTTGATTATCTTTACCTATTATATTTAAAACTCTTGTGACTTTGCATGTGTAGTTTGAATTAACAAAAATGAAGAAATGCAAATAGTAAATGTTAAATGTACATAGAAGTGATTTTTATGTGACTATTTTTGTAAAATGACCAAAGAAGTGGAAAACACTTAAAATTCTATTAACTTTTTAATATGAATTTTGAAGTAAATTTGTATATGTTTTATAAGTTCAAAATTCAGTTAAATGTGAAGAACTTCCTTCTGATGATGACAGTCTTAAACTGACATCACATGAGAAAAAGAAATGTAATAAAACCTAGAAATAGTTAGATTATTACTAGAAAAAAATGGAATGTAAATGAGAAATAGTTGGGCCCAGACGTGCTGTAGTACAAGTGTGTTTCTAATTATGGATAATCATCACTGTGTAATATTTAAACTTAAACTAAAAATGCTTCATTTCTGAACTTGGAAAAACTGATTCCATATGAATAAAATCATCCTCAAAATTGGATATAATGTTCAATATTCTGAGTTCAGAAAGATATTTAAAATAGTAAGGCATTTAATATCGCCATCCAGATACTGTTCTGTTGTGCTGATGCAGAGTGTACTACTGACATCGATCAGAGATTTGCTGATGTAGGGACTGATGAATATACTTCTTTCTGGATTTCTTCCTCATCCAGAAACAGAATAGGAAATTCTGTTTGGGGAATAGAAAAGTATGTGAGCAGTATAAAATGACTTGAATTATGGCCCTTTCTGACATCAAATATATAATGTATATTTTTAATCTAGAAACAAATATTAAAAAAGTATATGTGAGTGATAGACAAAACTTGCAAAAAAGAAATTTAAAAATCCTTTTAAAAATACAGAATCCTAGTATTCTATTCATACTATTGAGAAATAGCCACATCTAAATGTTACACAGCTCTGACTATCACAAGAGGCGGAGTTATTCAGTCTCAAGGAGATATGTGAAATACATATCAGGAGCAAAAACAAACAAACAAAATCCTTAAAAACGAAATGCAGTAGCATGATAGCTGAGCAGATGCAATATCTCATTGCCTGGCACATCACAGTTACAAGACAGTACATCACAGTAGCCAAAAGCTAAACTCCTGGTGAAAGAATATTTTCTGTTCATCAAACATAGGCCACTGATTACAGTAAGTATTTATCTCTATATATCACTGGCTACCTGCCTATCTTTAATTTCAGGCCCTTGAAATTTTATCTCATGAAATATTAAGATATGCTTGTGCTCTCCTATTTTTAGTCCTATTTTCTCAAAAGTGTTCTATTTGTATAATACATCAAAAAAGAAGACAGAGTGCCTGTATGTTTCTTCCCTTTGTTGGGACATGTGGAAGGAAGGGAGTGGAGGTTATTTTGGGTGCAAGTTTGTCTCTGGTCAGCTGAAACACATCAGTGAAGTAATTTCTATTTAAGTCTTGGCTTTGCCACTCAATTTGTGATAAGCCAGAACTGTCAAACAGAAATCAGGGCACAAATCAGTAATGTTTGCGAGAGAAATGCACAGAATCAGAAGAATTAACATTTATAAGATGAAGGGAGTGGTCATTCATAGTACAGGCCAGCAGTCTCATCAGGAGTTTGGGTCAGTAATTGTTACATACTTGTTCAGAATTCTGTGATTACTTAAAACACGGGGACAGCTCCGGTGGTTCTCACCCCGATTCTTGATGTAGAGAAAATAAGAGAAGTTGGGTTGAGCAGGACAAGGCTGAGGCACTTTCTGAAGCAATTTTACGTTAACAGCTCTCTTCACTTTCAAATGAGCTGAATACCAAGAGTGTCAACATTCCCAAACTCATGTCTTCTTCATGTTTTGACAATGTTCACTGACCTAATAGCACCAAGTTTTGCAAACTCTGTTGCCTAAATGCCAGTTCTGCATATTAAGTTAGCTCTGTCTTGCTAGAGGTGTCAAAATCTTGCTGATTTTCACTCACTGAAGTGGAAGACTTGCTTCTATCAATCAGCAACATTCGTGGCATTTTATCTGTTCCATGTAACCTGATGCAAGAGATGGTGTCCCATTTTTTAAATTTTGACTGTTACTCATCGTTTTTAAAAGTGTAATCAGAAGTCTCTCAGTTCCTCTTCTGAAGGTAAATAGATTATTTTGAAATGGCTTTTCCCTGGGCAAGATCAAATGCCATGCTGAAACCAAACCATAAAGTAACTTTCCCATCATCCGTGATGTGTTTCATGGAATAAATAATACAGTCACACAATTTTGCGAGTGAAGAGAACCTTAAATATCACCTGTGATATTCATTTCATGTCACCACAGAGGAAAACAGAAGCTCAGAGAAATTAAGTAACTTTCCTAAGAGTACATGATATTTTTGGCAAGGTATGGGCTGGCACCCAGAAGTCTTGATTCTTAGCCCAGTATTCTTGTCAGATAGCTACAAATGTTACTCTAGAAAGTGTACATCAATACTTCCCTTTATGCACAGTTTCTCTCTGTCTCTGTCTCTCTCTCCAGCTCTACAGTTTTAATTTTTCTTCATCTTGGGAGATTTAGAATCCACAGTTCTTTTCTTGGAATACTTTGTTTTAATACATCAGATACCTTTTTAATTTTTTTTTTTTTTGGTAATGTCTGTGCCCAAGGCCATTAATAGCGAAAGTGTTCGGAACTGATGCATTCCATATAATGAAGCTGCTAACCTACATTACAACTTTTTACTTAACAAAATTAATTTGCCCATGTAAACCCCGGGTAGTTAAGTTTGCATCTAGAACGTACCAAGAACCACATTTGTGACACAGGTAGATAACAATTAATTCCTTTTAAGCTTTCAAATGCCTTAGAATGTCAGGTAAAGAATCTGAAAACTGCAGATCGTATTCGGATAAATCAGGATAGAGCAGATGGTTGAAGAAGGCACAAAAGCGAGAAGGAAATCTCCTGTTCTCCCTTTCTGATTGCTTTGCCCACAGAGGAATAGCGATTCAAAGAAAATCAGTAATCATGGCGGATGTCATTAGCATATTCCCAATAAGGGAGCTTACATAAAAATTCCCAGAGAAAATGAATGACTGCTTGAAGATCAATGTGCAAAGAGCACATTTCCAGCTGCCTGCTGTCTCCCAAAATGTGAGCCATTTAAGACTTTTAAAAATTGAACTTTGTAAAAAAAAATAGGCAAATATTGAGGGTTGTTTAAATTAATAATGATGATTACTATAAGCAAAATAAAGCAGGTGTATTTGCAAGTTTGTCAATGATTAGAATGCTTCAGTATCTTATGTTTCACGGTTCTTAATTAAACTCCATTTGGGCTGCAACAAAGTCCAAAGACTTATTAAAATATTGAATATCCCTTTTCTTCTTACCCCTTTGTAAGGGAGGATTAACTAAGTTACAAGGAAGCACCTTCAGTGCTTTATTGTGAATTCATGTGGTAAAATGTGATTTTTCCCCCTTTTTAATTGATGAACAGAAATCCTTGAAACAACCCATCTACTCTAAAGAAAAACTTACAAGAAACAATTTTAATAGGGGAAAAATTCTAATTCAGGTATCCATGGATTTAAAGTGCCTATTTGGAGAAAAGATTTTGGAAGATGTGCTTTTCATTAAAAGCTAAGCAAGAAAATATAGGTGCTTACTTAAAGTGATACATCACACTTTAGATGAGAGTTTGTCATTGGTATACATTCTCATTCCTTCCTTGTGCAGTTTCTAGATTTCTAGTTATCAAGGGGATACAAAACTCCACTGTTGTCTGTCAGGCTGAATATTTAACCCTCAAACGTGAAAATAAAGAATTCCCCCTTTATAGGAAGAATAGCAGTCACCAAATATGCAAACACTGTTATCAATAATAGATCTCCCTCATAAAGTAACCATGAGACAGACTATTGGCAGGTTCTCTTGCTAAGTAGAGAGGACCTAGGTAATGTTATCATTGATTGGATCTGTAGGAGGCAGATGGTTAAATAACACAATGGGAAATGTCACAATAGTTTTAATTTTATTATTGAAACCCAAACTTTCAGCAGCGGTAGACAGATTGCCTTCATTTTTCATCCACAAAACAGCCATCTTGAACATTCATCAAAAAGAACTTTTTCTTACACTGGCATTGCAACCAATAAAATCTTTTATGCATGGCAAGTTGGCAGAAACTGTTAATAAAATGTCTGTCAACTGCACATCTCTTTTTTTCTTTAGCAAAAAGGTGGGGGGATCATTAATTACAGTTTCTGTCACGCACAAAAGACACAGTGATTGTCCTAGTTTCTTAACAGCCTGAGTTCACCTAGTGACCACCTCTTCTGTTGAATTTGAAAAGGGATAGGTCCTTATCCATCTAAACAAAAAGCTACAGAGCAATCTGAACACATTGCCTGTGTCTGCCTGGGCAACAAATGTGGTATTTTAGGTTGACTTTGAAAGAGGATTATGAATATGGATAGAATGCAAATACTTCATCTATCTTAATCAGAATACAGGAATTCAAGCTGTTGAGGAAAAAAAAGACCTTAGAATTCCCATACAAGGAAAGAAATTTTATAGTGCTTATTGAATTTAGAAGACACAGATTAGAAATGAACTTAATGAATCCGTTCATCAGAAGGCAAGCAACAGACGTAGCAACAAGTGTAGATCAATTACCCTGATGACAAATAAATATAATGAACTTTCAGAGTGGGAAACAACTCTTTAACACAATTTAAAAAGCAATTTCCCCTGCTTTGGTGAATTTACTTTGTCCACACCTTTCCACCTGATAAAATTGTTTTTTCCTTTATTAACTATTTTAAAAACCATCTCCATCCTCTTAAAATGATCTCTCCTCACACAGGTTTTGCAGGGTGTTGTGCATAGTGAAAAAGAAAAAGCATAACTATACAATTTTTGTCACCAAATGTAAAGAGAACAAAAGGGCCAGGAGTGACTTGTATCGGAATTTGTAGCAAGGTTTTAGCAATAACACTGTGTAGAAAGCTGCCAACTTTCTTTATTATTTCAATTTATCTGCTCCAAGTAAGTCAACAAAAAGGTCTAGGTAAACAGGTTCCCCTCTTCTGTGTTCCCCATTTCTTTCACGTTTAACGGATGCATTTGCTCCAGGCACTAGAGTGTTGAAATGCAAGAGCATTCTTTGTTTTTCATTTAAGGAAACTTTTCAGTTTAAAATACTTCTTAATATGAACACAAATAATTACCAATCCATCATGCTGTAGGTTTTTTTATTATATGCTATAATTATTTCATGAAGTTTATTTAAGGATCTCTTTATGCAGGGTGGGAAATTTGAGGAGTAGTTCTAATCTTAAGGAATAAAACACTTTATAATAATCTATCAATGTAGGAAGAAAAGGATAGTTACATGGTCTTAATCTACAGGTTTATTACAGACTTATGTTTTAGTATATGTAGAGTCAAATTTTAACTCCACTTGTTATTACCTGTGTGACTTTAAGCAAGTTGTTTAACCTTTCTGTGCTTCATTTCCCTCATCTACAAAAGGAGGAAAATACTAGTAGTTACTTCATATAAGAATTAAGTGATTTAAATTATATAAAGTGCCCAGAATACTACTGGGGCATAGTAAGATCTGAGTAATTGTTATTATTACAAACTGGTCTATTTTTATTTGATCTAAAACCAAAAATGAAAAGATGTGAACTAAGTTTAACATTCAAAAGATTAAGGCATACTTTAAATCTTTACTCATCCTTAACTGCTGACAAAATAGATATGGTAAAAATTCTAATGAGAATTCTACAAAATGAAACTAGGGACCACTCATTATGAGTGAGATATTGTGAGCAGCTTTTCCGGTAGGAGATTGAAGACAATGGAGGAAAATAATATTGGTAATGGTCAATGTGTGTTGTTTCAGTTAGAAAAAATGACTATAAAAATCTGACCGGTATCATGACTGGTATTGATTATAACATTTGAATCCAAGGTAAGAGGTGACTGTGCTCTTTCTTTATGTAACATATGTATATGCACATATTACATGAGTGTGTGTGTGTGTGTGTGTGTGACCTTTATAATCTTTTTTAAAAAAACTTCTATTGAATAGAACTTTTTACTACCACTGGTTAAAAATGTCATATCATGAGAATCTGGCAAGCATTCAGAACCATTTAATCTTTCATCAAGGTTTAATCAGAAGAGGTTTTTATCTCTTTTGTGCATTGTCAAGTGCCCACCACAATTTGTCTCCCCCGTACTGGACTGACAGATTGAGCGAATAAGCAAAGAGCCGGAACATTTGAGCATAATTGCAGTGTCAGCACTGTTAACTGTATTTATGAGAAGAGAGTTAACACTGTGACATTAATAATTTCATCAGATTACACATGTTTGCTTGACAAACAAGCAAGCTATTCTCTTTAAATTATCTGTGACTTGTGCCGTTTTCAGTTGGAGAACAGCCATGAATTCCAGTTTAAAAAGAAAAATAAACTCACCAAAACACTATTCAACTTATATTGTTATGTTTTGGGGGAGGGAAAAAATTAAATCTTTAAATATTTGCATTGAGCCAGACTTTATAAATCCTGGTTTCCTGTCAATAAGAAAGAAAAAATGATCAGAAATGAACAATAAAACGGAAGGGCCAGGAAGTATAATTGTGTCTAGCTGTACTGTAGTTCAAAAATAGCTTCAGGCAGAGACATGAAGTCTTTTAGTTTGCCTTGGCTTTTTAAACTACTAGATGCTCACCTGCAGTGGTTTCTGTGATTTGTGGCAGCTTACCAAAGGCACAGGATAATAAAGACAGTTTGTTACCCTCTAATTTTGGAGGGGCATAACACATGAAGCTTGTACAGCAATCTCTTACCTACATATTTCACTCCATAAGGGGAAACAATAAGAGAGAACATGACATGTATTAGAGAAGTAAATTACAATGTTATACTCTTTGGTCCAATAAACCATTGTGGGCTGTCATGCTCCTGACTACTGAAGTGTTGTTTTATGCTACAGCTTAATCAGCTGGGTCTAGGCTATGCTTTCATATGCCGGTGCCTGCGGCAGCATAAATGCTATGATTCACACACATGATCACTGGAACCTACGTGGTCAGGTCCACACAACCTGCCATGGAACTTATTGGCCTGGGTGATGGATCTCCTTGCACTTAATTTAGAAGAAGGAATGGGACTTGAACCCAACTGTTAAAATTATCACAAAGCTTTGAGCCACCTGTTTGTCTTATTTAATAGGAGTATCTTGCTGGTGTTGGTTCTAACAAAAGTAGTTTTTCATCATTGGAGCCTTGAATCTATGCCCTTGTGAGAACCTCACAGGCAGGAAGCATCTGTATTTATGTAGTTTATGCAAGGCAGCATGATGTGAACCTCAGTGCAGAAAGTTAAAAAGAGATATATGGATTCCAACACTAGCAAACCCAAAACAAAAGCCCATCACTTCTATGAATATATATAAAATAAGGTGTCAGAAGAAATATTTGGCCTACCTTTTCAGTATTCTTATGGCAGTAGGTATATTGATAATATACCAAAAACAAATAAAATGACAGATATATATACATACATATACATATAATCTGCAATTACACAGAGTGTTACTATTATTATGCTCTCTTTAAAAACCTGATAGATCTGATGAGAAAGAAAGAATAATATATTCTACGACTGAAAATAATCTCAGCTCAGTATCAGTCAATTAGATATCATATCACCAGATTTTTACACAGAATGAGGAGAAAAAAATATTTATGAGACATAAAAAATAAACAAATTTCCCTACTAGAATAGATATTGTCAAAAAAACAAAAAATAAGTGGTGGTGAGGATGTAGGAAAAAATGGAACACTTGTTCCTTGATGATTAGAGTGTAAAATGGTGTAGCCACTGTTGAAACAGTTTGGTGGTCCTCAAAAAAGTAAACCTAGAATTATTATGAGTTGGTAATTCCACTTTCTGGTATATACCCAAAAGAATTGAAAGAAGAGACTTGAACAGGTATTTGTACACCATTGTTTATGGGAGCAGCATTCACAATAGCCAAAAGGTGGAAACAGCCTAAATGTCCATCTATGGGTAAATGGGATAAGTAAAATGTGGTGTGTATATGTATGTGTATGTATGTATGTGTATATATAGAGGGAGAGGGAGGGAGGGAGAGAAAATTATTCAGGCTTCAAAAAGAATAAAATTCTGACACATACTACCCCATAGACAAATCTTAGAGATGTTGTATTAAGTAACATAAGGTGACTCAAAAGAACAACTATTATATGATTCTACTTATAAAAGATACCTGAAAATAGTCAAATTCATTGAGATAGAAAGTAGAATAGTGGTTTCCAGGGACTAAGGAGAAGGGTGAATGGGGAATTATTATTGGGTAGAAAGTTTCAGTTTGGGATGATGAAAAAGTTCTGGAGATGATTAGTGGCAATGGTTGTAAAACAATGTGAATGCACTTAATGTCACTAAACTACAATTAAAAATGTCTAAAATGGAAAATTTTATGTTATATGTACTTTACCACAATAAAAAGATAAAGCAAGTTTCTTAAAGAAAAATAGGGCCCCTTAACACAAAAAAATATGCTATACAGAACTAATTATTTAATTGTATCAAAAGTTTCTAAATATAAATTTAGAAACTTCAATTAGGGTAAAATCTCAAAGTTGTGGTTCTCAAACTGTTGTAGTATGTTCAAGCCAGGTCAAAAATTCTTACGCGTTAGATTCATACCCCTTGTCCTGGAGACCAGAAGTGCTCGTTATTACCCTCAAAATTACAGTTTTAAAGCCAAAGTTCACTGCTTCTGCAATGTTGATTATTTAAGGACATATTTGATGCCTATGTTAGAGAAATATAAGTATGAAAGTGTTTTTATTTATAAAATTCGTTCAGTTCACTTTTCTATACAACTTAGCATTTTAACCCTCAAACTATAAGACTTTTCATGAGTTTTACCAAGGACATCTGAAGATTTATCTAGAAATAACTCTCAATTATTTACTAGTATATCATTCTACAATATTTCTGCTATATGATTTTACTAGCTCTCTGGGTCAGCTGTGTGTGTTGAGACTTCAATGCAAGTTATTTCTTGTTTTTAATTGAAATATAATTGATTTACAATATCGTGTCAGTTCTGGTATGCAGCATAGTGATTCAGTCATACATGAATATGTATATATATATATATATACATATACTTTTTCATATCTTTTTCATTATAGGTTATTATAAGATATTGAACATAGTTCCCTGTGCTATGTGGTAGGACCTTTTTATTTATCTATTTTATATATAGTAGTTTGTATATGCTAATCTCCAACTCCTAATTTATCACTCCCCCTTCAATGGTTACCCTTTTGGCAACCAAAAGTTTGTTTTCTATGTCTGAGTCGATTTCTGTTTTGTAAATAAGTTTATTTGTGTCCGTTTTCCACATATAAGTGATACCATATGATACTAGTTTTTCTCTGTCTGATTTACTTCACTTAGTATTTATCGATAATCTCTAGGTCCATCCATGTTGCTGCAAATGACATTAGTTCATTCTTTTTTATTACTGAGTAGTATTCCATTTTGTGTGTGTGTGTGTGTGTGTGAATACACACACACACACACACACATACATACATATAAATACCTGTCGATAGACATTCAGGTTGCTTCCATTCTTGGCTATTATAAATAGTGCTGCTGTGAACACTGGGGTGCATGTGTCTTTTTGAATTAGAGTTTTCTCCAGGTATATGCCCAAGGGTAGGATTACTGGATTATACAGTAACTCTATTTTTATTTTGTTAAAGAATCTCCATACTGTTTTGCATAGTGGCTGCACCAAATTACATTCCCACTAACAGTGTAGGAGGGTTCCGTTTCTCCACACCCACTCCAGCATTTTCAATGCAAGTTATTTCTGCTTAGAGCTGCTATAACTTGAAATCATTTCAGTAATAGCTCTGTTTTGAAAGTGTGGTGTATGCCTTACAATGTTTGAATTTTGGCTCACCAATCAAAGTACAAAGCACGTCTTCCTTTCTACATTAACATCAATTACAATAACAGGATCCTGAAACCTGGAATTGAGAAAATCTGAGGTTTTTTTATTTTGTTTTGTTTTTACTTCTTTATATCTACCTCAGTTTTTGTTCTTTAAAAATGGGATGAATATCATTATACCATTTTCATTCAATTCATTTAGAAAGCACTACACTATATACAAGATGGGCCTAAATACTGTACAAAGATCATTACTTGTAGACCTGGTCTTTTCCTTCCTTATAGAGGAGTTTCTGTTCCTGTTCTGAGAGACAGACTGGTGAGCATGCAGAATTATAGGAATTCAGAGAACAAAAAGCAGAGTAACCAAAACTGTGGCATTTACTTTAAATACAGGTCAAGAGTAAACTTATTTTAATGTGAAATCCAAGAATATGATGAAACTGGAAAGAGCAGAACCTGGATGGTAGCACCTTTCTAATTAGCGCAAGAAAAACTGCCTCATAAAATATTTAGAACTTGAAGGAAAGGAATGAGTTTACTCTGGTAAAAGATTAATTTAAAATTCTGTGAGGTCAATAAATTACCACTTAAGATGACATTTCCCAAAATGTGTTCCAAAGAATACTTGGTTCTAATAGAAAAAAAGTCCCATGGTCCATTTGGCTTGTACACTTATCTCTGTTGGAGATTGACAATGAACATCAAAGGCCCTGTTAAGTCCTGAGTTAAAGAAGATAGTTGAGTTTTATTTTAATCCAGTGTTTCCCAAACTTGTTTGACCTTTAATGCTTCCTTCTTTGCCTGCTTATCCTATATTCATCCATCTAACAAATGTTCATAGAGAGCCTAGTCCAGATCAAGCACTGTTCTAGGCCCTGGGGATATAGTAGTGAAAAAAAAAGACTTTGCCTTGACAGACTATATTGTTATGAGGAGACAAACAATAAATAAATCAAGCACTACAATGTGTCAGAAAGAGTTAAGTGCAATGGGAAAAAAACTTTATAAAATAATAGCAAAGGGAAGGAGCAGGTGGTCAGAAGTAAGATGACATTTGAGGCACAGGTGAGATTCACTGACTCGATCAATTTCTGAGGGCCTAGTGGAAGCCCCAGGGAAATAGGAGAACCAACACTCTCCTGGAGGGGAGACCCTCAGCACTGCCCCCTGACAGGCGACTTCTACATGGAAGCACTAGCATTAAACAGTTCAAATAAGGTTCATCTTCTGAAAGCAAACTAACTCCTTGGGGCCTCCAGGATCTTGTTCATTTATGAATTCATTTACAGATTGTTTACTTCTTGGCTTCTAATTATTTGGTGACCTCGTGCTATGAAAGTGTGTTACTCTCAAGTCCTCTATTGCATTTTATAGGTGGCCATTTATCTTGCTCTTCAGGAGGGAGGCAGCACATGGAAGCAACTGGTCACACATCATTTGTCATAGCCAGAAAGGTAGCCATCGAGTGCTGAGCTGTGTTGAGTGGAACAATGACAAGGGACTGACACGTTTGCTGCCTGAGTTGATTCTTGATACCACAAGAAGGGGTTCCATTTACTATTGTAATGGAGATTGAATGACACTCCTTCAAAGATAAAGTAATTTAGAAAGGTGGAAGGTTTACCTTATGCTACCTGCGGACACATCACGTTTTCTATTTCCCTGGTGAAAATATTGCCTACTTTTAGAGCCAGCTACATAGTTTATGGGATTAAGTGCAAAATTAAAACATGGGACCTATTGTTCAAAAAGCAGAAAAAAATGGTGTTAAAAGTTCCAAAATATACAGCTTTCTTTTCCTTTCCTCCAACGTCTCTTTCTCTTGACTTGTGGTGGTGTTTATTTGCTGCTTAATATCATTCCAAAATAATGTAAAATTTAAAAACTATTAGCATGAATTTTATTTTTCAGTTTTATATTATACAATGCCCATTTTAAGTGCAAATATAAGAATATTTAAGTCACTTGGAATCACTGAAATTACACAATTCATATTCCATAACTTAGATACATACTTGCATTTTATTCTCACCAGAACAGTGAAAATGCTACACAAAACTAAATTAAATATTTTCGTCTCACTTCTTGATACATGCCTATTCTATCATCACTTTCTATGTTACTGAAGAGTAAGGAAGTATTAAAAGGAAAAAATGCCTATATATTGCCCGATGTTTCAGTTTCCTTCTCTGTCTTCATTATCACCACCAACTCATAACAGACTTAACATGCTTATCTTGTACTCACTTTGAGACTTGCTGAACTCTCACTTTATGGGTCCACCAAATTTTGTGTTCATAAGGCATCACAAATACCTATGTGGGGAGGCAAGAAACAATAGACACATAAAATACATGCATGTGCATGTTCCATGGTCCCATCAGACTTCATTCATAACAAGTTCAAAGATAAAATTACTAAGAATTTCATATGTCAAACTAAAAACCTTCTGTACAGCAAAAGAAACAACAGGATGAGGAGGCAACCTGCAGAATGGGAGAAAATCTTTGCAAACCGTATATCAGATAAGGGGTTAATATCCAAAATATATAAAGAATTCATACAACTCAGTAGCAAATGATAATAATCTGATTTTTAAAATGAGCAGAGGACCTGACTAGACATTTTTCCAAATAAGACCTACAAATGACCAACAGGTACATGAAAAGATGCTAAACATCACTGAAGATCAGGGAAATGCAAATTAAAACCTCAATGAGCTATCTCGTATCTGTTAGAATGGATTACCAAAAAGATGAGGGATAATAAGTGCTAGCAAGGATATTGAGAAAGAAAACCCTCATGCACTATTGGTAGAAATGTAAGTTGGTACAGCCATTGTAGAAAACAGTGTAGAGATTCCTCAAAAATTAAAAATAGAGCTACTGTATGACTCAGCAATTCTACATTTGCATATAGATCCAAAGGAAACAAAATCTCTGTCTCCCAAAGATTTCTACATCCCTGTATCCATTGAATTATTATTTATAGTAGTCAAGGCATGGAAACAACGTAAGTGTCCACTGATAAAGAGTAACAGAATATTACTCAGCAATGAAAAAGAAGGAAACCCTGCCATTTGTGACAACATAGATGAACCTTGAGGCCATTATGCTAAGTGAAATAAGTCAGGCAGAGAAAGGAAAATATTGTATCTCACTTATTTGTGGAACCTATAAACAAAAACAAAGCTCATAGTAACCAAGAGTAGAATGGTTATTACCAAGGACTGGGGTTGGAGGAAATGGAGAAATGTTGGTCAAAGGGTATAAACTTCCACTTATAAGATTAATAAGTTCTAAGAATCTAATATTCAGCATGGTGACTACAGTTAACGATACTGTAGTATATACTTGAAAATTGCTAAGAATACGGGTCTTAAATATTCTCACCACAAAAACTTGTAATTATGTCAGGTAATGGATGTGTTAACTAACCTTATTGTGGTAATCATTTTGTAATATATATGTGTGTACCAAACCACCACATTGTACATCTTAAACTTATATGATATCCTATATCAATTATATCTTAAAAAATACTGGAAAAATGAAGTTTTAAAGAAGGGGGCTAAAAAGAAAATCTTATTAATGGGAAATACATTCTGATAAGTCAAATTAATTTCAATCTCAGTTAATTTAAATAATGGAATTGGTTAATAGCATCAAATTAGGATTAAAGAAAGAAAGAAAAATTAATTTTCACAAGTTGCTTTAAAACAAAATATTGACTGGCTGATGCCACATTCCATCAATCTGATTATGCTGTACATAATAAAGCATACCTCCATGAGAAAGAAAAAAAGGAATTGCAAGCCTTCGATGGGCAGACATTTAAAGCAAGTGCTGAGTCCTATGGACCTGAGGCCCTGTGCGTGAGCTTTATACCCATGAAGCCAGCTGTGTCAGCTTTATATAGAGCACACCAACAGACAATGTGGAAACCACAAATGAGGGTATTGCCACCTCACAAGGAATGTCACACATGCTGTTCCTTCATTTATTTTCCAGGTATACCTCTGACATAACCTTTATCAGGTGAAAGATTCACCAAGAATATATATTAAATATTAGCTTGAAAATAGCTTCAGGATTTAGATTGAACAACTAAGCTCAAATGCTCCCAGCCTGTGTATCCTTTTTCTTTAGGCTCAATTCAAGAAGCTTTTGATCCACTAATGGGTGGGTGGTTCATCCGTCTTTTAAAGTGTGCAATATCGTAGCTCCTCTTCTGCCTTCTCATGCTGAACACATTTTGGTTAAAGTTGCCTTTTGCTTCCTTCTTTCTTTCAACCACTGCCATATTTCTTGAGTATCAGGTCCCTGTCCTTCATTATGATTAAAATCTAGAGTAATGGAGTATCCCAACTGCCGAAATTAATTGGAGATTACTGCACAAAAACACATAAGGTAACAACTCTGCCAGTAATTCTGAAACCCCATTAACCGCATCTTAGGGTCTGGTGGACTTTACTTCTTCTCTTGGGGACGATATGGTCCTCCTTCTGCTCAAGGTGTATTGTCTTCTTTTCGTGGAAAATCATGAAAAAAATACATAAGCGACATGACAAAAAAAGATGTTGCCTCTGGTAGTACAGACACAAAAAAGCTGCTTCCGGCACACTCCTTTTATACTCCATCTATTGTAGTGACCTTCTGCCCTATTCAGATACATGCTTTGTAACTGATGTGGAATATACAGCATTTTGACAGACAGTTCATATAAATGCACTGTAAACCTGGTGCCTGCCTGCATTGCAGTAGAAATCATATTACCAGATTCCTAACAAGAAGCATTATGATGTTAGAAACTGTTTTTTTTAAATGAATGGAAAAAGACCCCTTTACACAGAGCCCAAAGAACTAGTTCAAATAACAAAGCCCTATTTTCCATCTTTTATGTAAAGCAAATGGATTAACAACTGGCACGAAGCTGAACTGACACCCTGACTCGCTGTGCCAGGCAGACTCTCTATTGAATTGTCTGCACCAGCCATTTCTTGTGTGCAAACAGGAGGAACTTGTTCAGGCAGCAGCACTCTGAATGGTATGTGAGGATTTAGTGAAATACATGCTGAGGACAGCTTTCTTAATCCTTTCAAGTCTGCCCAACAGAGGGAATTCCGGGGTGACAGATGAAGGAAGCCTCTTCACTGCATACAGTCAAGTCCAGGGGAAAAAATTTGTGGAGCATTGTTTCACATTCAGTTTCTGCTCACCAAACAAACAGCACTGTTAGGAGAAAACGTTAAATGAATGATGGTACTAAACAGGCTGGTGCTACCCACTGATTAAAGTGTCATGATGCCTCTTTAGAAATCAAAAGAGTTATCCTGCTAATGAACTAAATTAGACTGAACTAACATTCATGCTAATAATTATCACTTACAGAGCTAGCTGTGTTAGGAGTGATAATGATCATGTGAAAAATGAATATAATAATATTTCTCAGGTGCATATCCTGCCATTTAAAACAGATTCAACAGAAACATGCAAGTACCCCAGCAGCCCAATTCTGAAGACTGGAGGGAATTTTTCCAGAGTAAGGATGGTAGATTAGGTCCTAGGTGAGTAATGAAAAGAGGGCTGAGAAACAAAATTCCTTATTAGAACCAGAAGTGTTAACCTGACAAACACATTCATTCAAACTACTTAATACTATATATGAAATACATATGGTACTCATTTTCCCTTAAAATGAGCCATGGTAAAACACAATTTTATATTTTCAAGGCTAGAACCAGGGAAGATATGCATTGGTGATAATATTGATTTTTTTAAAAAATTCTACTGAAAGGCCATTATTAGACATAGGTTGTACTTACAGTGAAAACAGAGCTGCTTTTAATCCCCTGAGGGGAAAAGTTATGTTGGCTACTTTTTGTCATTGTCAAGGTGTAGAAAGAATGAAAAATACTTTGGTGTATTTCATTATTAGTACACATGAACAGTTTGAACTCTCCATTATTGGATTGTCTTTTTTCATAGTCAGTGCCTTTTTCAGGCTTCTTTTAAAAAACTATTTGACAGGAAAAAAATAGCTTTCTTGGTTTGATATGTGAGTATATACAAGTTCGCACAAGTTTTCAGAAGAAAGTAAATGAAGAGCATGCCCTGCAAGCTTAATCATATTAACTCTGAATAAATCAAAGCTTCAAATTTTAACTATCTTAACACTAAATGTGAATGGTAAACAAAGATGATCTGGAGATATTTCTTGATCTTGGATAAAATTTTTTAATAAATAAAATCTATCCCTACCCCTCAAGGTAAAGTTTATATTGTATCTAAAACAATATGAAATATCTCAGCTACAGCCAGATGCTGTCACTCGACAATTTTGAATGTGGAATAAAACTCTTCCAAAGTAAGTTATCATGGGCAATCAAAATGCTACTGGTACCTTGAGGAATGTTGTCTCCCTTTCAACTAAGACCACAACAAAAGACCACAGACTTTTTAATACACAGATGATTAGGGAGTTTTAGGATGGCTTCTTTAATATTTCACTTCTCTAAAATTATTGTTGTTAAAAATTATAAGTAACTTGCACCTTTATTTCCTTTGTTAAGGGAAAAGGAAGTGGCCAAAGGATTTTTTTAAATTAGTAATCTCACTTTTTCCATCAAAGTTTAATTGCATGATATGATTACATTTTCCGCATGTTTCTTCTGTGTTGCTTTGTTTTAAGGCAGGCAAGGTGAGTCAAAAAACCATATTTCATGTGAATATTTGACTTTGACACTATTTGGGCCAAATTATTGAGAAAACGATGTTCTGGAAATGATTTTTTTTGTTGTTAAATCAATAAAGTGTCAGGATAGGCCTTAGTGAATCAAGCAAGCATGTTTTTCAAATTATTTTAGGAAGGGATGGTGAGTTGTAAAATCCACTTTTTAGATCTCAATATTCTGTAATAGCTTTTTCCATTTTTTTCTTTGGAGAATGCTGTCTTTAATATGTAGGTGTTTGTCTATGATGTATGTCTTTGTGAACTGACTATGGGTTTTACCTCATCCTGCTGAATGAGCAAACCAAGTGATTTTTAAAACATCTACATTTTAATATGTGAGTCTCCAGCCTGCTGTGTGTAGTGTTCAACAGTTTATAGTGTGATGTTTCATATCAGTTAAAAAAAGATTAGAAAATTGGATTAAAGAGTATGTTTCCTTACAATCAACTGTAAAGAGACTAAGGTCCTGTAACAGATTTCTTCTTCTTTCTTTCTTGGCCAAGAAGACTATGTGAATGCAAATTGCTTTATTGGTGAAGGGAATTAAAATTATAAAAAGCCAGGCTTAAAGAAGTGCAAAATCAGGGCTGTGTCAGAGCAGGGACAATATAATTGTGGTATGGATTCCCATATGGGACTAAATTATCTAAATTTTAGTAACATCAGCAGTTCTGTGTACTTGCTGGAATGCAGCCAATGTGCCGCATATTTGCTTCATTTTTTAAAGATGGTTCTGATTCTACACAATTTTAAATATGCAGAAATCTAAAATTGTTCAAGTATTTTGGTGGCACTTCTCAGATGCATGTCTTTGCATGTCAGGAATTTTATTTGACTATTAAACAGAAAGTGACACTGATGTGGCTCTATTCTTCTAAGCAAAATGCCATTTATTCTCATTCCTATCTAGGCTATAAAGTCTTCCCAGTAGGGGAAAAATACCCTCTTCTGTGAGTACATATCAAGGTTGTCTTCCTTTACAGTGTACCATTCAGTAACACTGTTTTGTAGCAACTCAATAAAGCTGATAGTTTTTCTGGGTAATTACCCACAGCCCCCTGCAGGACAAATTAGCATTCATGACCTGAATAATGCTTACTAGAAAGAGTTCAATGGAATTTACTTAATCAGAATCATTGCTTTCTCTTGGCTAATTTTTTTT
This sequence comes from Vicugna pacos, assembly GCF_048564905.1. Classification (NCBI taxonomy): domain Eukaryota; kingdom Metazoa; phylum Chordata; class Mammalia; order Artiodactyla; family Camelidae; genus Vicugna; species Vicugna pacos. The sequence continues at coordinate 7,890,974 of NC_132999.1, read as the reverse complement.
ACCTAATCCCCAATGCCAGCTAGTAGCAAATATCTTTCAAGCCAGTGTTTGATACCTGATAGAGAAAAAAACTGAGTCTTTCAATTTTGTAATTCTTTGCGTGTCTTGGGAAAATGTACTTTTTATATATAGTGAGAGTGAAAAATTAAGATATCTATGTTCCTTAACATTTTCTAATTGTATTTATATGTTTTTTTCTCTTTTTAATGCTTATTGGTTTTAGAAGGGAAAAAAGAGAGAGTACTCATTTTCTAATAATCTCCCAACAGTTTCTTAATTTGTTAACAACTGGTCATGGTTTTAGAGTGGATGCTTTATAATACCTCTGTATCCTGGGCATTAGAAATTAGAGAATTTTTTCTAGACAATGGGTGTTGTTTTTAACAATTTGTTTTTATTTTATTTGTTTTTAATGCTTTGTTTGATAACTTGGAAGTATTGAGGAATGTAGTTATTAGGATATTAGAAGATATGAGGAGAAAGTAGCATTAATTGAACTTCCAGTACGTAAAAAACACTTTGCCTGATAAACTGTTATTCTATTGCATTGATTCTTGAAGTGGCACAGTGAGGAAGGTGCTAGTATCTCCATATTTACAAAAGAAGAAAATGAGTTTCAGAATATAAAGTACTTACTCCAGTTTATAAATGTAGTAACCAAAACATAATTCAGAGACTGCCTGAATAGAAAGCTTATACTTGTGTGTGTGGCTATGTGTAATAATTTTGCAGTTTTAGAAAGGCAAGAAAAGGAAGTCCTAAACCAATTCCATTTACTGAATTTCTAATTTGGAAAAGACTCCTAATGTGGAAGAAGACATGGTCCTAAAATGCAGTTGCAAATCAATGTCCGTGAAGGACAACACAGTATTCTGATAAGGATAGAGTGGCCCATAGCAATGAGATCTTCCTCTTAGAGGTATTTTAGCCCATTTCTCCTCCTTCTTGTCATCTTTTGTAAATTCCACAGTTCAGCAGAACAAAAGGCAGGAGTAAACAGCTGGGACAAGGGGTTCTTCAGTGGAACTTTACGGAGGGTTGGGAAGTAGTCCAGTTAAATTAAGCTAAAGGACAAAGGTGTGAGATAAAAGCTAAAAATAACAAAACAAAACCAGGGAGGTCCATCAGTGTTTCTATGTACTTAACTCAGTGGAGACACAGGAACTTCTGAAGGATGGGAGAACTTGTCTGGAGGTTTAGTTTGTATAACAACCTCACAGTTTTTACTTAGGTGGTATGAGTGTTTGGGTTTACATATTGTGTTTGCTTATTGTTTACTTACTGCATGTTTATTGGAGGTGACTGTAGGGGAAGCTGATAGAGATTAAATAGGGTACTTAGAGCCCCAGAAAGAAATCTCTTGGCTCCTTCACTGATTAGATTCCATCCTTCAAATATATTTAAACAGTTTAATATAACAAAAAGGGGGATTCACTCATTCAGGCCCCTGTGTATGCAGAGGCCAACTTATTTTGGTGCTTAATTAAGTTTCCCGGGGTGCAAAATGGTTATCCCATTTCTGAATCTAAATAAATAAAAATGTTTTTTCAACTTTGGGGGTTTCAGAAAACCCACAACACATTTTTGCACAGATTTTCCTTCCAAACACTAGAATATTGCAAGGAAAATTCAATCCATATGTTTCATATTTACTTAGAGTTGTGTCAGAATCTTGTGTTGCAATTGACATTTGCTGTTCATGAAGTTTTCTGAATGCTTTTTATTTCCTTCTAACTCAAGAACAGAAAGTTGATTTGTCAAGCTTATATGTACTAAAACCTCAAAATATTAAATTTGGGTTGAAGACAACAGACTTAAAATTCTGTATCAGGCATAAAATTTAATAAAGCATTTGTCTTGCTATTTCTATAATGTTGTGTATTTGCAGATATGCATATTCCTGGCAATTTGGAGCACATAGATATGTACTTTTGATATTTACATGGTGAAGTGAAAATGGAAAAGATACAGTGACAATTTTTTTAAAAATTCTGGTACTCTTTTCTGATTTAAATATTAACAGTATATTGTGTGTAATTTAATGCAAAAGATATGTGCAGTGACAGCCTATATCTAATCTTCTCCAATCCTTGAGACAACCTCAGTTCAATCTCTGATTGGTATTTTGAGTTCTTCATCTCCTGCCAGTGTGCAGGAGATGATATATTTTCTGGTCAATGGTGTCCCTCCCTATCACAACACAGACACATAATGCTGGGAGGACAGGCAAGAGTGAAAATAAATAATTAAAATTGCAATGTTAGTGTCTTAGACAAGGCAGTATAAGAGAATCTTTTTTGTTGCTGTTAATGCTATTTTAAAGGTTTGTAAAACGATTACTCCCCTTTATTCATGGCTACTAATGTGGTTCTGCCTCTGCTTAGAACATGACAATGGTGCCTTCCAACCAGAATCTGTTCAGAGAGGCATTGCATTTCTAAGGAGCCAAGTGCCTCGGGGGGAAAAATGTTTTCTGTTAGTACAAAATAACTAACAATGTTCTGGAATTTGTTTATGGCAGTGTCTACAGACAGTGTAGAAGTGGGCCATTCACTTTGTTTGTTATATGATTTGCATGCTCAGCCTCTTTTATAGTTTTCACTATTTTTCCTTTCAGTGTTTCCTCTTTTAGAACAAAAATATGTAGAAAAATAATCTCTCAGTGTAGAAAAAATTTTGAAAAACTGTAGCCAGGAGAAAAAAAATTCCTGAAACCTCTCTTCCCAAAGATAACTATCATTTCCATTTGTCATATATGTCCCTCCATTATATTTTCTATACATAAACATGCATGCTTTATATTTTTTATAAAAAAAATGAGATCATACAGCACATACTATCTTATTCATTGGCTTTCCTGAGCAATAGAAGATTGTGCTATATTGTAAATGGCTGTATGGCATTCCATTGTTGGAATGAAGTATTAATCATCCAAATATTCAAATATAATCATTCCAATTTGAAAATTCAAAAATTTAAGTTTCAGTTTGTTTCAGTATATTGGCTACATAAATAATACTACAAATATCATCTTTCCTTTAAGTCTTTGCCCATGTCAATAATTATTTCCTTAGGATAAATGTCTAGAATTGAAATGATTAATCAAAAGATTAAGGCTTTTGAAGCATGTTTACAAAAATAGCATACACTTTTCATTTTTTTTTCTTTCAAAATGACAGTGGATGTATAGCTCTGTCTCCATGACTTCGTCTTACCTTTGTAAGGACCATTCACCCACCCTTGCAAGAGGGCTGGAAGTTTGGGGATGTAGCATGTGGTAGTGACCATGAAAGAAATGTAGGCTGAGAAGTCCAAAGGGGTTAAAATACAAGTATTATTCCAAGACTCCTTCTTGATATTTAAATTCCTGTATTTCCTTCCTGCATTTTCCTGTATCATTTTCTTGCATTTTACTCAAGACCTTTATCAACTCTCCAAAGTATTATCTGACCTTTAGGATTTATTTTAGGACTACTCATGAGCCCATGTGTTTTCCATGAATATAGACCATTTTTATAGTAAACTCTAGTTGTTTGATAAAATACTTAATTTTAAGAAATATTTTCAGTGAATGAAAATTCTAATAAGTTCAGCATTGACCAACTTTTATGTGGGGGAATAAATCTCTGTTTTGGCTTAGGAGACAAGACAGAAAGAGCTAAGTGGAAATATATGTTATATATATGTATATGTACACATATACATATATATACATACACATACACCTTTCAGCAAAAGACCCAATGTTTACACCCAATCCTCCGTATATTCACTGTGTGACTTTAAACAAATGGCTCAAGCTGTCTGAGTTTCAGACACTGATAATATCATCTTCATGCCATCGTATAAGAAGTCAGTGGTGCTGGTGAAGCATCTTGCTTGCAGTGAGTGCTTAATAAATAGTAGATACTTTAGATATATTTAGACAGGGAAGGTGCAAGATACTCATTGAAGGTCATTTTAAATGCCTTTGGCCCATTTTCAGCCATAGGTCATATTGATTAAGAATTGTGTTCTGTTACAAATAACAAAAATAGTAATTTAAACAAATAAGAGACATTTTTCCTCCCATATATTCCCACGTCCAGAGGTAGGATTTGTTGGTGTTGATTAGTGGCTTAAGGTGTCAGAACCAAGCTGCTTGAGATTAACTAAGCCTTTTCCCTGGGTCATCAACATATGGCTGCTATTGCTGCTTTAGTCTCATGTCCTCATTTCAGGAAAGAAGAAGGTGGAGGTGACCTCAAGGGAGATGAGGGATCCATATGAGAAGCCCAGAGCAGACTGGGAATATCTCATTGATTTTGCCACTCCTCACTGCAAGGGGGGTTTGGAGAGCTGGCACTTGCTTTTCTAAAGAAAACCAGAGTAATCATCTGCCTACCAAAGATGACTTTTCCTCTCTCTTACTATACCTCTTTCTCTTACCTGCTTCCTGTCTGAGAGAGTAGGCTCAGTTGGCATGGTTTGAAGGATGCTGCAAATCCCACCCCAAAATTCTTCCTCATCTTCCAGTTTCTGTTAATGCCTAAAATTTTATAATCAGTGAATTAAGCTACCACCTCCTTTATGTTAAAACACATTTACCTTTGGAAAGAAAATTAGCACAGTGCTTCATTTCTGTTATTAACACCTTAGATAATCAATGAGTTCATTGATTAGATCCCTTTTAAGAGGAAATTATTCAAAACCAAGTTTTCAGCTAAGGAGGATGGAGAGCTCAATTCTAAGCAACAGACATCAATCAGGCAGGCATAGAAATAGGTGAGAGGAAACGAAGAGCAGGAAGGGCAATGTGAAGACACTAAGAGGGAGCAGGAGCTGTTATAAAATAGTAGATAAGCACATCAGAAAGAAATGTCACCTTCTTCACAATTTGTCCTACAAATAGTTTGTTTGCTCTTTTCTCTTTAGAACTCAATACTGGTGAATATATCTGATCACACATAGAACTTTTTTTTTTCTGTTTTATTTCACTCTTTCCCATTTTTCTTTAAATTGAAGTATAGTCAGTTTACAATGTTGTGTCAGTCTCTGGTGTACAGCATATTTCAGTCATACATATACATACATATATTCATTTTCATATTCTTTTTCATTATAGTTACTACAAGATATTGAATGTAGTTCCTTGTGCTATACAATATAAACTTATTGCTTATCAATTTTATATATAATAGTTAGTATCTACAAATCTCAAACTCACAATTTACCCCTTCCCACCCTCTCCGGTAACCATAAGTTTGTTTTCTATGTCTGTGAATCTGTTTATGTTTTCTATATAAGTTCTTTCTCTTTTTTTAGATTCTACACATAAGTGATTTCATATGGTATTTTTCTTTCTCTTTCTGGCATACTTCACTTAGTTTAAAACAAAGGCTATAAAGAAAGATAAAGAAGGACACTATATACTGATTGAAGGAGCAATGATGAGGATATTTCACTTGTTAACATATATGCACCCAATATAGGAGCACCTAAAAGTATAAAACAAATACTAACAGACATAAAGGGAGAAATTGATGGGAATACAATAATAGTAAGAGACTTTAACACCCCACTAACATCATTGGACAGGTCTTCCAGACGGAAAATCAATAAGGCAACAGAAATACTAAATGACACAATAGAACAGTTGGACTTGGTTGATATTTTTAGGACTTTATGTCCCCCCAAAACAGAGTATACATTCTTTTCGAGTGTGCATAGAACATTCACACTTGATAGACCACATACTCGGGCACAAAAGAAATCTCAACATATTTAAGAGGATAGAAATTATTTCAAGCATGTTTTCTGACCACAGTGGCATGAAACTAGAAATCAACCACAGAAAAACAAATGAGAAAAAAACGACTACATGGAGACTAAACTACATGCTACTAAAAAACCCCATGGGTCAATGATGAAATCAAAGAAGAAATTAAGCCTGAGACACACAACAATGAAAACACAACCACACAACATCTGTGAGATGCAGCAAAAGCTGTCCTAGGAAGGAAGTTCATAGCGATACAGCCTTCCTCAAAAAACAAGAACAATCTCAAGTAAACAAGCTATCACCTAAAAGAATTAGAAAAGAGCAAACAAAACCCAAAGTCACCAGAAGGAAGGAAATAAAAAGATCCGGGAGGAAATAAATTAAATAGAGATTTTAAAAAAATAGAAAACAATCTATTAACCCAAAAGCTGGCTTTTTCAAAGAGTAAACAAAATTGACAAACCTCTGACCGAGCTCACCAAGAAGAAAAGAGAGAGGACACAAATAAACAAAATAAGAAATGAAAATGGAGAAATTACAACACCACAGAAATACAAAAAATCATAAGAGAATACTATGAAAAAACTATATGGCAATAAATTGGACAACTTGGAAGAAATGGACAAGTTTCTCGAAACATACAGTCCACCAAAACTGAATCAAGAAAAAATAGATCATTTGAACAGACAAATCACTAGAAATGAAATAGAATCAGCAATAAAAAAGCCTCTGTAAATAAAAGTCCTGGACCAGATGGCTTCACTGGTGAATTCTACCAAACATATAAAGAAGAGCTTATACCAATCCTTCTCAAACTCCTTCAGAAGTTTGAAGAGGAGAGAATACTCCCAAACTCATTCTGTGAAGCCACCATCACCCTTGATACCAAAGTTAGACAAAGACACTACCAAAAAAGAAAACTATAGGCCAGTATCGTTGATGAACAAGGATGCAAAAATCCTCAACAAAATATTAGCAAACAGAATCCAGCAACACATAAAAAAGATTATACACCACGATCAAGTTGGGTTCATCCCAGGGACACAAGGGTAGTTCAACATACTCCAGTCAATGTGATACACCACATCAACAAGAGAAAGGACAAAAATTGCACGATTATCTCAATTTATGCAGAAAAAGCACATTGAACTTTATATTATATACAACTCAACACACCAAACCACGCAAAAGAAAACTAGCCCAACCTATGTTAGATCCTGCTCCAAGTTCTATTTTATGTGAAGCCCAAAGCAGCTACACTATCCAGAGGGATGGGAAGTGTTGGCTACACAGGCTGCCACTCAGTTGAAAGTCTTCTGATTTGTTGTTAAAGTACTAAGAAAGAAAGTTTCATCTAAACATCTTTTTTTTAACACAACAGAAACCATGTAGCATTGTGGGTCAGCCTAGGCTTTTTGGAATCAGAATTCCTGGGTTCAAACCCACAATGACCATGAAAAAGGTATTTAACTTTTCTGTGCCTCTGTTTCTTCATCTGTAAAATGGACCTACTAATGGTATTTATCTCTTCAGTTTACTGGGAAGATTAAATGAGGTAATATAATTTTAGCACAATGTCTGAAATGCAAAAATATTTACTATATTAAATTGAAAGCATTCCTGTTTTTTCCATCTCATATCTTTTCCTTAGATACTAATAATCATCTATATGTCTAGAGTCTTTTACAATTTCCAGTGTCCCCAATTGTATTTACTTGTCTCACGTAGTTAGGCAATGTTTATAATCCCCATTTTACAGATGACTGAATAGGGTCAGAGAGTCATACCCAAGGTCACACATGTAGCAACAGGGCAGAAATTTCAACCCAGAAATTTGAAGACAAGTGTAATGAACTTTTAGTTATCCCTCACTGATTGCTATTTAGAAGAGAAAGATTTGGAACCATGGCAAAATGAAAATTTCTGAGGACTGATTCTGTTTGTGTGTATTCAGACTCAAAAGCTGAGTCGTCCTTTATGTGTAGCCCAGTATACTTGCCTGGGGAGGTATGAGGAATGCTTGCCTTCCTGGTTTCTGTGTAATTTTGTACCACTCTTGAAGGGTCACAATCTATTTCCACTGATACTGAATGACCCAGTAATGACATTTCCAGGAGTATACTCAGGACAATAATTCTAAACAGAGAGTGAAAAAAAAGTTGTATGAAGTTGGATATTAACTTTAGAGTTATATGTAATAGCCAAAAAAAGCAAAAACATAACCTAAATATCTTTGACATAGATCAGTTATGTAAACTAAGATATATCAAGTCAAAGAAATAATGATAGTCACAATCACTATCATGTACTGAGCATTCAGTATGAACACTGCACTTAGTAGCTCCTTTCAAATACATCTCTTGATTTCCTAAGTTGGGCATCGTTTTCACCTCATTGTGTAGGTAATGCCAAAAAGCCAAGGTCATACGGCTTTATGTGACCATATGATTCATCCTTCTTGTTTCTTTGTTGCTAATGGAGCCCTGATTTTATTTGAGAAGATGAGTAAGTAGCCCTAAGAGATGCACTGAGAATAGTCTGAGCTGATTAGAGTATCCCCATCTCCTTTGCAAGGGGTGAAGTCCAGGGATGGGCCTGTGATATAATTCTGGTCAATACCGCTTAGGAGTAAACTTGCTGGGAGCTTCTTTAAATAGCTTCCTCTAACCTTTTATTTTTTTCTTTTTCTGCTCCCTTTCTTCTTGCCTTTGAACATTTTTATGGAAGTAGATAATGCTGGAGGCTGAAGCAGCCATTTGGGGGTCATGAAGGGGTAAGAGTAAAATAAGAATAATGAAGTAAACAATAAAAATTATCTAGGTTGCTGACAATTGCAGTAAGCTGCAAGCCACTCTAGGATTGCATGACTTTGAAAGTTGTTTTGTTTGTTTTTTTTATGGAAACAATACACATCCTTTTGGTGTAAACCGCTGTTCATCTATTATTTGGTACTACTCATTAGAATTAGGTAAAGCAGTGAATGATACAGAATTTCCCCAACCTAACTGAGATTTAAACATGTATAAAAGTCTCTCTCATAAAAGCCCATGGTAGGTAGTCTGGGGCAAATACGGCATTCCACAAAGTCCTCAGAGACCCAAACTTTTCCAGCTTTCCTTTGCTCCATCCCAGAAGCGTGCTTTTACCACCGGAATCAAGAAAGCTGCCTGAACTCCAGCCTTCATACGTACATTCCAGCTAGCAGAAAGAAGGAAGGGGTGAGGAAGAGAATATTCCCCCACTTTTATATTCAAGCCAGAGACTTCATACACCATTGCACTCACATTACGTTGGATAGAAGTGCTAGCTGCAAGAAGGAAAGGCAGTGTCACTTTCATTCTGGAAGGGCATACACTCAACTAAAATTTGGAAATTCAATTGGTAGAAAAAAAGTGAAGAACATACAGAGGAAGACACATACAGCCGATGAGCCCACATCTGCCTGACTCCAAGCCACGCACTTACTGCTGTATTCCACTGTCTCTAGCAACTAGTTAGACCATATAATAATGGGAGGAATATGTTATATTATTTTCTGTGGTGTATTTTTAAACTCTTTGACCATTTAAATATATGATAGAAAGAAAAATATTTTACTATGTTATGCAGGATACAATTGTATATAGACTGGTATGAGTAAACTAGGATACAATTGTATATAGACCAGTATGAGTAAACTTATGCTTTCAAAAGATTTGAAGGAGAGGTTGTGTTTGAATTTAGGAACATGAATGAATCAGGCATTTGTTCCTACATTTCTCTATTTTTTAAGTCTTCTTTAATAAGCAAGTAATAAAATTTTATAATAAAAATATCTTACACTTATGTATAGCCACCATTTTTAAACCACTCAGTAAGAGAACCTTTTTATGTATAGCCAGTAGCAAACTCTATAAGAGGTGGATTTTATGAAGAAGAAAAATGATAAATAGTATGTCATTTGGTGCTTCATGATTTTTGGTTTGTAACTTTCTGGGTCACTGATTTCTCAAAGAGTTTTCATTCTTTCCGCACATTAGTTAGGTGATTGAGGAAGGTGTCAAGCTACTGAGACATGGGAAAAGATGCTGTGGAGGGATTAAATTCTGCTTTTTTTTTTTTTGGCTGAGTATACAAAACATGCATTATGACTTAGTAATTCTTCCCCTATGTGTATTAACCTCTGTCTGCTGTGGGCAGTATTGAGAAGACTGTCATTGGTATTTAAATGAGGTACATACTTAAAAAAATAAAATAAACTATGTAGTGATTTAACAAAATCAGTGCTAAGAATTGATGGAATGGTAAGGACCAAGAAACCTGAGAAAAGGCAAGAAAAAGTTGCTGGTTCATTGTGATTAAGGAATATGTGGAGAGAGGAGGTAGGAAAAGAAATGTTATTGGAAGAACATTATGAGTATAAGATGTCAGTTCGAGAGAGCTTCATCTCTGTTCAGTGAGGGCACATGCATAGGTTGCTGAAGTGGTGGAAGGAGTGGCCAGCAGCACATGTCAGGGAGGAACAGAATCCCAGAATTGTCCTGTAATGGAAGTGATCAATATCTTTAAAAATTATGGTTGTATATAGTTTCAGTTGTACTTACTGCTGTCTTTCATGTTTGCTTGTTTGCTGACTTTTTAAGGGAAAAAGGAACAAAAACAACATTTAAAATGATTTAAACTAATGAACTAATATGTAATTATAATAAAATAGATAAAGTTTGTATTTTACCTTTTAAATGATAGGAAGGTATCTTTATCACATAAAAGAATGATAGTTAACTCTTGTTTGTATACATTTTCCAGTCCAATAAAGTGAGCATATAACTCCTATTCTTGTTCAGCAAGAAGTCTATGGCTCATTTCTAGTAATTTATTTACATTCAAATGTTCAGTAGAAATTTCATCTCTGAGTATGTTCTAGAGAAGTTATCCTACCTTTCAAGTTCCCAACTATGTCATTCACGTACTGTAAATTGAAGTACAGTAAAAGTTTGTCTTCTCAATAGCAACAGGAAAAAAATTGGGGAGTAAAATAACCAAAGGGAAAAAAAATGAGCAAACACAGTATGATGAAACTTTAAGAGCTACTGACGAACAGAAATGACTTGAACAGATAGAGAGGCATATCGTATTCTTGAACAAAAGGACACATGTCATAGAGATGTCCTTTGTCCTGAGTTAACCTATAAAAATTGCATGATCTTATATGAAATATCAATACAAGTATATTTGGAAAGAGATAGCTGATGCCAAAATTCATATGAAAAAATAGGCAAATAGAGCAATGAAAATCTTAAAAAGAAAAGTCATGAGGGGAAACTAGACCTTCCAGTTACTAAAATGTCTTATAATGCTTCAATAATTAAAGCCATATAATAATGGCATGCATGCACATACATACGCACCCATGAACATGCACAAATATAAACAGAGCTATTTTAAAAGTCCAGAAAGATACAAAAGCATAGGAGAATTTAATATGTAAAGATGGTATATCAGATCAGTGGAGAAAACATCAATTAGTAAAGAACACTGAAAAAGTCATGTGGAAAAAAATAGCTTAAATCCATAAACTATCCACACCATACATCAAGATAAAAAATTACCCAATAAAACACGAGTAAAGAAAATGTACAAAAATCTCAAAGAAAAGCAAATACTTTTAAATAAAACAAAAAATGGTAAATCTCACTCATAAACTAAGAAATACAAATCAATATCATCTAACAATATTTTTTCATGTTTAAGATTGGCAAAGATCCAAATGTTTGATAATACATTTGTGTTGGTAAAGGTTTGGAGAAACTGACTCTCTTCCACATCTACGGAAGGCAATTTGGCAAAAGCAAAAAAAAAAAAAAATGAAGAAGAAGAAGAAAGAAAAGAAAGCATACAGCCATCAAAACGCTTTGAAAATGAAATTACACCTTTAGGACTACACATATATATGTGCAAAACCACACTTACATATTATGCCATAATAGAAACTTTATCTGTGTGTTTGTAAAAACAAAAGGTAGGAAATAACCTAAGTAGATCCACATCAACAGAAAACAGTTAAAACATACAATGGAATAACCATACAATGTAACATTTATGCAGAGGTAAAAGAGAATAAGGAAGCTCTTCATACACAAATATAAAACATTTGTCAATATGTATTAACGTCATCAACAAAATCAAAATGTAAAACAGTATGTAAAGTATGTTACCATTTATGTTTTTAAAAAGAGGGGATAGGATATACACATTTGATTAGAATATTTTTGTATGTATACACAGGAAACTGACCATGGTTGTCTCCAAGGAAGAAAACTTGGTGTGCAGGATACAGAGACAATAGACTTCGCACACCTTTTGTGTCTTTTAAGTTAGAATAGTTCGAGTGTATTATTATTCAAAAAATAAACTGAAATGTAACAAACTTTAAACACCTTAGTTTATAACTAACAGTCATATCCCATAACCATGACTGGTTTCAGGCATATATTTTCTAATTAAAGGGAAAATGGCTCAACGATGTGTTGAAGCCAGCTCTCTTTAAACAGGTAAGCTTAAAATATAAATTAGAGAGGCAGGGTGGAGAAAGTACCCAATAAGAGCCTAACATTCTATGTCAAAATGGACATCCTAAATGTACCTTCTGATGTAGTTTATAAAATGTCTTCCCAACTCTGTGTTCAGTGACACTTGTTGGTAGCTTGAAATCAACTCTGGTGGGAATATTTACCCCAAGGAAATTAGCAAACACGACAAAGCAGGGTTTATTCAGAGTTGAGGAGGAGAAGAACCAGTGGTTAGACATTTCTCAGCACAGCACTGGCTCAAATGTTCTAACTCATGATTTTCTTACAGAATTTCAAATTACTTGGCTTTTTTTTCCTAAAACATGGGTTGATAAATTTACTAGACAGTGAAGCTGACGAGAGATGCATGATAAGGGAAGATAAGCAAAATGCAAGTAGAGTGCTAACAATTAAAAACATATCCTCATCTTGATGCGCAATCAGTGGCACTCATCGAGAGGAAGGAGAGCATGGGGACGTTGCTCATTGTATCTTCCCAGTTTAAAGGTACAGAGAATTTTCTATGTCTCATTTTTAGACAATTGCATAAAAGCCAGAAAAGTAGAATTAAACAGATTTGCAAGCTTATTTTGTTTCTTTGTATCATATAGTGCATCTCATTTGATATTTGCGTTTTATTAATAATTGAAAGCAACTTTGCAACACATAGGCATGCAGAATAACTTTTTACCCTATGGGAATTAATGTCTAGTGACGGTGGTCCAAAAATGATACAAATTATGATAATAAAAATCCTGGTCAGCTATTTTGCACTTTAACTATGTACAGTAGATGTTTTCTTTACAAGAGTACCCCCTTCACATGGAATTTGCACAAAAAAATTTCATCTAGGTGTAGCTTAATACATAGCAAACTACTTATAAATAGATACATGGCCATAAAGTAAAATTAACCTTTTATAAATAAATATGATTTAAAAAGCAGAATATTATATGCGTCTTCAAAGGAAAATTACTTTGAATGCATAGAGAAAGAAATGTAATGTTTAGCATCATTCTGTGTTAAACTTTTATAAGCCCCAATTAGTGCTCCCTCCTATTGAGGATTTTCTCTGAAGTGAATATATGTTCAAGAAGATTTTGTTTTTCTGAAGTATTTATATTTTTCCTGCTTTAAAAACAGCTCCTGCTTATGTAAATACAGTCTTTTTGCCATTACCTGTGTCAGTATTGCCCAAAGGGAAGTCTATTTCAAATATACAAACTCTCCATATTTGGGAGCTAAAAATTAAATCAGATATTTTTGTCTATTTGTTTCTTATTAAAATTCTACTGTAAGTTTGCCCAAGGGCAGAGCTAACACAAGTACACCTACTTATAACACTGTAATGCACATATTTACTTTATTTGAAAGAGTTGTATTGGCCATCTTGAGACACCGCTGGCTTCAACATTTGGCTGTCGGGTACTGTCGGGTATATTTTGGTAGCATTAAAATCAAAAGCAAATGACCTTTAAGTCACCTCTAGCTGTAAAACTTGCAAAAGCAAAAAATAAATTCAGTATATTAAAATCATAATGTTTTTATTCAATAAATTCAAATTGAGCATTTAATCTGTTGAGTACTGTTAGCATCACACACACAAAAAAAATGCCAACATCTATCTGTCTCCCTTTGGAAACTTCAAAAACAGTGCAGATCTTTTATGAGCAATATGAACTTGACCAAGTCATATTAATCTCCCTAAACCTCAGTTTCCTCATCTCAGAGTGGTGTTAGTTGGATAAAATAAACAATGTGTGTTGGGTGTCAAAATTAGTGTTCTATTGAGTGCTCTATGATTAGAAAGGAGGCAAATTAGATTATTTAGAATAGAAACAAACCTTACTCATATTGATAATCTAAATACCTAATCTAGTACCTGGCAAAAAAATGAGCATTTAATCAACATCCGTTGCAGAATTAGAGTGATCAGTAGTTCATTGTTGGCTGATAGAGAAGAAAAACCTTATGAATAAAATAGAATTTTAACATCATCTTGAAGGATGGACAGGATTTGTGTTGATGCAGAGAATAGGAAAAGATATTGTAAGTGGGGAAAAATAGCAGAAGCCAAACTCTAGAGAGGAAATGAGAGGAATGCTTTAACAGAACAATGAATAAGATTTCCAGACCAGAACTAAGAGCACATGGAGCCAAAAGTGTATTCTAAGTGTTGCCAAGCAAGGTGAAAAGAGATTTATGAAGAGCCTTAAAAACCAAGTGGAGGAGTGTGGACTTTATTAGGTAAGTAAATGAGCAGTGGAGGAAAGACAAGATGAGAGATGCTGTTTTAGGGAGTTAACCTGGCAGTGGTGGCGGAATAGATTCCAAGGAAGAAAGTTTGAGCTGCAGCCCCACAAGAAGAGGTCAGTGCAGCAAAGCAGCTGATGTAGAGGTGAAGGACAATGGAAACAAGGGAGGAGCAGATTTGGGAGGGAGGCTAAAGTGAGAATCCAGAGCATTCAGTGACTTTTAATACGAAGGATGAAGATGAGGGATCAGGAGAATAGAATAAAGTTGGTGCTAATAATGGACTGTCACAAGAATAAACAGCATGTTTCAGATGGGACCCGTGTCGTTCTTCTGCGAATGATTGCATTATTTGTTACAATGAACTGTCCAATATATTTTGGGCACAATTAAGTGTGTATTGAACCCTTACTCTTTGTCCAGTCTGTATACTAGGTGCTATGGGAAATAGAAAGCAAGTCAATGACATAGATATCCTCAAGATACTGATTAAGATGAATATTAAGGATATTAAGAGCAATGTGTATTGAGCGCATAATGTGTACCAGGTACATTAAACAGTCTTGTTTAGCCCTCACAACAAATTTATGAGGCAAGTACTTAAGAGTTTATGTTCAATTTACTTACACAGAAACTGAGCCTTACAGTGGTTAATTAACTGTCCCAGTGTAACAAAGCCAGTAAATAGTGGATTCAGGAATAAATCCCAGCAGCCTGACCCCAGAGCCTGCAGGTTCACCACAAGACCATGCATGACTTAACATACGTGAAAGCTGTTAAAGGATGACAACGTAAGACTAAATATTACTGAAGCAGGACATCTGTGGTATCATGAATTTTGTTTTAGAGCAGGAAGGAGAGAGGGGGCTTACAAGAGAAGCTGCAAAAGCAACTACACAGAAAGGAATGGCATAAAGTGCCCAAGAACATTGAGGAGATCTGCCAGACTGTTACATGAGAGTGAGTTACGAAGGGGAGGGGGTTGAAGGTGTAAATCTGGGCCAGGTGATGGTTACAGGGCTGAATGCCTGAGACAGAGTTGTGACTCAATACAAATTGGAATCAATCTGTTAATAAACATTTATTGGTCACCAGTCATTTTCCAGTAGTGGCAGGCCCTGGAGTTCAAGATGAATGGGCCCCCCTCACCCATTTACGAGATGTCAGCTTAGTCTTCACACCACTAAGGAGTAGGATGCAGTCCATCCAGGCAAGCCCCTTATTTCAGATCAATTCAAGCTACTCTTTTCTCAGGAGGGCACAGACTCAAAACATGCCTGTGATCTTCTTCATTACACTCACTTTTCTCATGTTCCGTCTTACTGCTCTGACATAAAACCCCTAGAAGCTCTGTGTGACATGAGGAGAGTAGTATTTTTCATATACGTGATGGACTGGAGAGGAAAAAGCACAGACTTTAGAAAGATAAGTACCTAGTACTGTATCCAGTGCATACCTGGTATGCAATAAATGTTTGCTAAAAGAAGAAAAAAACTATAAAGAAGGTATTTTAATAATCTTAAGTTTGAGGTGAGGACTTTTTTGGTAATAGAAAAGGGGAATTAGGAATGAATCAAAAGTCATTTTACAAGAAAATGTAAACATAATATACTGGATACGTGGGGAGGAAAAGAAAAACTTCATGGCCTATACTGAATTTTTGAAGCTGTACATTTGACGGAAGTGACATGATTGATAGAAAGTCCAAGTAATGGAAGTCTCATTAGGGTAAGAATTCTCGCTCTGGTTCTCTGTTGTAATCTAGAAGTAGCAGCATACTTAATACATAGTAGACAGGCAACAGGTGATTGGGGCGTTGAATAAATAATGTATTCATTTTTAGGAAGACAACCAAACTCTCATATCCGAAGCTATGAGTCTAAATTCAGAGCAATGACATTTTCCGCTAAGAATCCACGTCTTAATGAACTACTTTTGTGGAAGGGATTTTGTAATGTCCTTTAATAAGTTAGAGCAGGAAAAAAATACACATACATACACACCCGCGTTTTTTGAGGGCCACTATCCTAACGCCTAGCACAAATGCCTAGTGGTATTCTTGATTTAAGATTAGGGCTGGAATTGTGTCTAGAATGAAAAACTGGGTTAAGTATTGGCTGGATTCCTAAACCCAACTCCAAGATGGATTCATCTACCAGGAAGGCCAGTAAACCCCTCACTTGCACGGGCCTCAATTTCGATTTTTTTAATTTCTTTAATTTGTATAAACTTCAGACTGCATAAAACCTGAACCCACCTCTGAACCAATTGCCCTACATTAGTTCCAGCTGGTGCAAAAAACTATTTGAATTTTCCCTTTGCCATTTCATCATGCCAGATACCTGAAGTCTCAACTTTGGGTTGAGTTAGAACTGAGTTTAAATTCCAGTTATGCCATTTAATCTCCATGGCTCTGGTCCACTATTTTCAATTTCCTCATCTGCAAAATGGAAGTAATAGCAACTACCCTTCAGGGTTATTACAAAGCTTAAATGCTCTTAAGAGTTCCATAAATTGGAGCTCTATAATTATTACTAATTAGTCCAGTGATTCTGGTACTCATTTTTCCCATTTTACATTGAAAATATTATACATAATTGATATTTTGTTATAAATATTCAGAAGCCCGTTAAATAAGAGTACCATAACTTTTCCTTCACCTTTCACCGTTTATCATGCTAGAATTCCTGGATAGGCTGACTTGCAAGAGCTACATACCAAATTCAGAACATACATTTTCTTTTTTAAAATTTCTGCGATCTCAACATCCATTGGGTATAAGTCTGAACTTAATCACCAAAGTTTTATGTATAACGATTTGGCCTGTGAAGGTTACCCTCTCGTCAAGTTATTCCAAGGAATTTTTTCAGGCTGAACAAAAACCCGCATTCAGAAATCCCCAAAAAAGACATGAAAATCGACGAATAAAAGAGCATAATTTGTATTGTAACAATCACCAAATAAAGAGTGATTAGAATTTTGTTTGTATAATTTCTCTATCTTTTAAAGAAAAGTGGACTCTCACACACATTTTTGAGGAGAAAGGAGCTGCTACGTACTTTTGCCTTTAAATATGACTTTGTTCCCCAACTTACCTATACAATACATCACTCCCAAATAAGAAGAAATGGATCAGGCCAAAACTTCTCAAATTTTTAAAGTCTGAGGGGTTCTTTTTCTAGTGGTTGTTTTCTTACATATCCTTTCTTTTTAAAAAATGCAGAATACTGGAAACTACTCTGAATTCCATAATGCTTTCAGGTGAATTTTATCTAAATAGTCTTAACAGCAGCTATGTACATTGGAAACATGGCAATACAAATAGGTGTTAGCTGTGTAATACGTTTCATTACAGAGTTTGGTGTACATTCTCCTGGAAACAACTCCATGTCCAATCCCTCCTCCTACCCTAACTTCATCTCAGGAGTCTAAGGAACACCAACCAGGAATCACTTTTCCAGGCTTTCCAGAATCAGTAAGCAGAACGTTGTTACTCACTCTACAAATCTTGACTCCTTCCTAGCATAAGAGAAAATCATCACGTGAATTCAGAAAAGATGGGTGCACATGAAAGCCACTGTCAGATCAGGCAAAGCCTCACCATGAAAACCTGAAGAGAATTTCCTTTTGCAGACAATGGTAACCCCAAGTTCTAATTCTGGTCCTGCTGTCCATTAAATGTGGGTGTCACCAACCACAGTGGGCTTCATTTACCTTATCTGCCCATTAGAGTTGTATTGGAAGGTAATGCTGTTTATCTGCAGCATGCTTTACCAGCATCAGAGCACTTTCGCATGTATTATCTCATTTGATCTACACAACTTTGAACAAAGCAAGACAAATAATACTATTCCCATTTTTTAGATAAGGGAGTTGAGACTTAGAGATTAAATAGTTTATCCAAGTTAGACTTTATTACTGTTTGAGGAACATGCCTAGCACGGTCTTTTGATTCTTGAACTGGTGATTTTCTGACTATACCCCGCTGACCCCACTTCTATAAGTCTAAGATTCTAAGAATCATGTCCCCTTTTAAAGATACCTCACAAGGTTTATGCCTGAGAATAGTGTATCATGTAAGAATAGATAAATGCTGCTATTCTTTAACGTTTTCTCAAAGGTTGCAGAATCAAATGCAAGTTATTTTTACAGATTCTTTATCAATTCAGATACTGGCTAAAAATTGTGACTTTTTAAATTTTTGACAAAAACATACATTTAAGAAGCTTTCCTTTCTTTCATCCTCCTTTCTTTAACCCATAATCAAGGCTTGCCAGTTGTTTGCTTTTTGGTATCTTAGTGATTTGAAATAGCTGCTACTGAACTGCTGGTTTTACTTTAGTCCAAGTCTGCTCTAAGTGTGTGCAATGTAGAAAGGGTTCTTTCCTGAAGACTGAGACTCTAAGCTTCAAGAAAAGTTGAAGGGTTTTGTTTTCCCAGAGCTGTCAGGTTTCTTTGAAAGAACTGAAAAGAAGCAACAGAAGAAGACGTGAGAGTGATTTAAAAATATTTAAAGTATCTCTTTGGTTTTCCAGTCTTTTTCAAATTAAAGTTCTGTTGTTAACCATTCCATAGTTGAATGCCCCTATCTTTGGAATTTTGCTCTGTAATGATATGACCATTCTTTATTGTGTGTATATGAGTCTGTGTGAGAGAATGTATGTGTGCCTTTCTTTTCTTGTCTTTTTGTTTTTCTTTCCTTCAGCATTTTCTCTGAATGGTAAGGTTTATCAGAGACCAGATACTTACCTTTTCAAAGAAATGAATTTGTAGTAAAAAATGGTTTGATATGAAATAAAGATGGAGGGGCATAGAAAGAAAAGTAACATTGGAAGAATAATAATAAAGGAAACAGACAGCAGACCAAAATTGTACAACAGACCATGTTTAAGTGATTTACTTGGGGTTATGTGTTTTTAAAAGCAACATATAAATGCATAGCAGAATTTTGGCAGATGAAATTGTGTTGTGTTTACTTTAAGGCACTCCATGATGATAAACAGTTATTTAGTACAAGTAGTATGCCCGATGGTGCAGAGAACACTGAATTAGATACGGTTCCTGCGAAGTAGGATTGAAATCTAAATACAAATTAGAGAGGCAAGATATAAAACAGCCAGAAAAAGCCAAACATTCCACACATGTGGAAGTGTCATCATGGACATTCTAAGTGTACTTTCAAACATAATTTGTAAAATTCCTAACTGCACATAAAAAAATTGTAAATAGAGTCATATTTACCCAGATTTGATATGTGCACAGATGTAGAAACATGGACCTCAGATGTGCAATTTATGGGTGATACATTTAGCTGCTAAATATAGACATCCACCTGAAAATTGCTCTTCTCTGCTCATCTCCCTTACATTTTTAATTCCTTCCAATTCCTTTTGAAATTACAAATTTGACTAAACATGCAAACATTTGTTGTTTCCAAATAATATGTGTCAGATATTGAGATTTCCTCTAAATAATCTTTAAATTTTGTATTTCATCTCTGTGTTTGCTGTTTGCTCACTTTATGAAAACGTTTTACTTCTTTTATTGGCAAAATGAAAAATTGAAGAGCTGTGGAGAAAAACAAACCAAATTCTTCATGTGAACAATTGTCTCACATTGATGTCTTGAAACAAGAAAGATTTTTGCTATTTATTTACCAGAGATGAGTACAGATAATTTCGTTGTGCATCGATTTTCTCTAAGGAGGGAGAAAGTGTGGTCAGCTAAAACAAAGCATTGAAATTGGGACTCAGCAGCCACAACTTCTGTTCTCATCTCTAGCTCCAGAATTTGCTCCGACTCTTAGAAACTCACTTGATTGCTGTGATCCCATTTTTTTCAGTTCTGTGTTTCTTGTTGTTGTTTTGTTTTTATAATGGACACAATCAGACTTATAGATAAAATTATTCGAGTTCTTTCATTAGGATATTTTAATTGGTTTGGCCTATAAACACAATATATTGATAAAATGGGAGCCAATATAATTGTACACCATTCAGGAATGTAATCGTTCACTAATCATGTAGCCAAACATTTAGTAAAAGCCTCCCATATGCAAGGCACTGAGCTAGGCACGGCTTAAATACATTTGGTCCTTAAATCAAAACATACTTATGAAACTGTCATTCTGTGACAATATAAACTTTGCAAGAGACCAATGCTGTAAGAATTAAGGATAATTATCAAAAAAAAAAATCACTGTGCATTTTAAATACAAAGAACTCCTTTATTTTTGAAAAATACTTGTTAAACACAAATTTTTTCAAATCCGTTGAACTGTTTTCATTCTATTTTCAAATTACTGCTTTTAAATTTGTGGAAAATTTCCATTGAATACATTTGGAAACTTGGCATGGTATTGTATACATTTGGACACTTGTTATATTTGTTTGTATATTTACATATATATAAATAGAAAAAAAGAGCATCATGCTTATGCTGGAAAAAACATGTATCTGTGCCTTTTAAATTATTAATTAGAACTCACAGAAACTCTATTTCTAATTTAAATTATTTTATCCTTATTAGGAATAAACCTACTATTTTTTCTATTCCAAAGTTTGTTTATGCCAATTCTGTCTTGGTTATTATGAAAAATTTTTTTAAAAATACATAAAATGTCCTTTTCAAATTTTTGGTTTTTTATTAATGCTGTTTTTTTCATTTAGCATTGGAAATGTTTAGGATTGGATATTTAACAAGGATTCTGTGACTTAATGCTAGATTTTATTTATATTTTGCTCTTCACATCTGTATTAGATAAGAATCTAGTTAAGCTGTTATAAGAAAATAAATTATGAAACACAGAGGCTCAAACAAGATTAAAGTTTATTCTTTCACATAACCGTTTAGATGGGCAGGACCATTGGTATATAGCAGCTGTACAGTGTCAACAACACAGATTCTCTCTGTTTAATTGCTCTGCCATCCTCAGCTGTGGCTTCTGTCTTCTGACCCAGTGTGGCTGCTCCAGCTCAAGCTCCAGCCATTATCTTTGCCTTCAGCCAGCAGGAAAAGAGAAAGGAGTAGAGAAATGCATCCTTTGTTTTGAAGGCATAGCCTGAAATTTTCACACAGAACTTCTGAAATTGTTTATAGTAGATGTTCAGGTACAACCACACCAGAAGACATAATGAAGTAGTGAGATGCTTGTACCTATGCACAGAATCACTGTGAATAGAATAGCCACAAATGCAGGTTCATACCAGGATACTGGGTTCCACTGTGGCAGCATTACTTTGGGTGATTTTCTAAAATGGTGTAGATACAACTCTTGTTAAATCTGGAATAAAACAACACAAAAGCCTCTCTCAATTTATAAGTCTGCATTTCAGAGGAAAAAAGTGTGTTAAAACAATGCAAATAAACTTAAAAAGACTGTATGTTGGATGTTAAATGGAATTAGGTTTAGGCTTGGATAATTATAAACAGGTTTTTCACCTACAGAAATGTCTGAAAAACTGAAGGTCATGGGATATAGATCAATTCTTGTTTTGTGGGACTTTCCTATACTTTGTGGGACACTACCATGGCCCTGACCATGAAATTCCCTTCTCTAATTACTGTAACAACCAGAACAGCTCCAAAAATTTCTGAAATGTTCCCCAGGGACAGTACAACTCACATAGATAGCTCTAGAACTACAAGGTATGTTGGCACGTGGTCTAACTTCTAATGTATCACAGATAACAGTTTTACCATATATTTTACAGTGATGTAAAGAAGGGCCATCAGATTTCTAACCATTGATATTATATCATTGCCATGCATCACCCAATGTTGCACATTCAAGGCTTCTTGAACATGCCGCTTGCAGGTACCAAATCATGTCATTGTTATGAGTTTAGGCTGCTATATAAAGAAATCCTAAACCAGACAGATGTTTATTTCCTTCTTGTGTAAAGGTTGTCCTAAGCATCCCAGGACTGATATGTACCGACTGATAATTTGAGGACCTTGGGTGCATCTTTCTTTTTGCTCTGCCATTCTCAACACATATGGTTTTCATTCCAATGTGGCTGCTCTAGCACTAGCTATCACATCTGTATTCCAACAGTGAAAAGGGTAAAGACATTTTAAAAGGCATATTCCTTCCCCTTAAAGGCAAATCCCAAAATCTACACAGACAACTTGTTTGCATCACTTCCTCTAGAACTTAGTATTTTTATTTTTGAGATTCTAAACTTACAGATTATTGGTAATTTTAAACATCTAGTAGATTTCATTCTACCAGACAGGTGACATAGTGAAATGAACCCCAAATCAGAAATTCTAATTCTGGCTGTACTACTAACTAGGTTTGAGATCCTGGGCATGTCATTTAACTTCTGTAATTCTGTTTCTCTACCTGCAAAACAAGAAATGAGGAGTTGAATAGGTTATTTCAAATTTCCAAAATCTAGGTTATACCATAGTGCCTAGGACATCTTATGACTAGACTGAGTCTTAAAGTCTTGTTTTTTCCTGAAAATGTTCCCGTCTGTTCACTGTAACTTAGTGATTTTTATTTTTAAAAGTCATTCTAGTATTGCAAACTTTAACACATAATCATGAAAAACATTTTACTTTGTCTTTGTCATAATTCTCTTAGACAAATATGTACTGGACACTTATCACACTGAATTAGACACTGGCGATATATCTCAGGTGAACAAGATGAGCGCAATTTCTTCTTTTAAATAGATAAACAGACAGAAAATAATTGCAGTTTATAGCAAGGGCTATGAAAGAAATGTATAAATGTTTAAACAAGAGACTAACAGAGGTGACCAGCTTTAGATAGGGTGATCACAAAAGGCCAAACAGGGACCTTCGGGAGAGAGTGAGATAGCTATGCAAATCATGGCAGTAGGGAGAACATTTCAGACAGAGGGGACAGCCTGTGCAAAGATCATAAGACTGGGGAGGGGTAGGAGGTGGGGAGTAGAAAGAACAACCAGAGTGACTAGAGAAGAGTGAGGGGTGAGGGAGAGGGAAAGTGACCTGAGATGGAAAATAAACAGGGACTAGATCATACAGATACTGATGTTACTGAGTCCAAACTCGTTCTGCTCGCTGCACAACAGACCAATAAATCGGGAGACAAGGTATTGGGTCAAGGAATAGCGACTTTATTCGGAAAGCCAGCAGACCGAGAAGATGGCAGACTAATGTCTTGGAGAACCATCTTACTCAAGTCAGAATTCATGCTCCTTTTATACTAAAAAGGGGGAAGGGGTGTGGTTGTTGGAAACTCCTTGCTGTAGGATTTCTTTGTTCTTGTAGCTCTCCACGTAGGTCAGATCATGGTGCCCTTGTAAAACCTCTAACAAAACAACTGTTATTTTCTATTCTGCAACTTGTTATCTTTATATAAGTACGAAAGTGTTAATATCCTTAAGGATCAGAGCCTTATGAATAGGCTCTCCTGTATATTTCAGGCTAAAGGCACCATTCTTTTACAAAAGATTCAGAGCTAGCAAGACGAAATCTAGAATATAAGGCCCAGGGTTAAAGCCAAAGAAACGGATCTAAAATGGAGTCAGAGTTACTCTTTTCTGTTATACTGGTAGGTCCTGATAATTAATTTGGATGCATTCCAGTTTATTTTCAGGGAAGGCTTAAGACACCCGAGGGGGTCAAACAGGGGAATTATGTGAATCAATTTTCAGTTTAACATCATTTTTGCTTTTGATGAAAGAAAATGAAAGAGAAAGAGGAGAAACCAATAATCCAGGGAGAAATGGTAGCAGTTAAGATAGAAAAATGGCAATGAGAGAGAGAGAGAAGAAAACTTTTACAAAGTGCAATTTTGAAAGTTTAATTATACCTAATATTATGTACAATCAACCAAGAACAATCACGTTTCGAGGCCCTGTCAATATGTTCTGCTTGGGAGTGTAAAGGTACATGATTTTCCCTGCCCTCTGGGAACTTACAATTTATTAGGGGGAACAACTAACACATGGCAAATCATATCAATAATCTCATAAACCACCCCCGACACCTTATAAAACATCATTTCTTTGTGTTAACAGGGGAAATATATAGAAATCTGAAGCTAATGTTTTTGTGTTATATAATTGCTGTTACTTATTATAGCCTGATTTTCCTGTGCCGGTAACTACAATGTGAGCAATGCCCAAATAGATATTTTGTTCCTTTCTGCAAACATATTTTTCCTTATTTAGGCCAGGTCTTGGATAAGGAGTTGGCACCAGATTGCAGCAGGTAGTGGGAAGACTGAAAGAACACTCAATTTAGACATTACCAGTATATCCAAGCTCTCACTCACACCTGCCTACAGAGGTCCTGAACTCTGGCCTCATCACAGATCCACTTTTGCAAACACTTCTGCCTAAATAAGAGACAAACTCACAGATGGCCAACATAGGCTATTTGCTTTCTAGAAATTATAAGAAACTGATTTAATTTCAAGTAAGAAAAGAAGATCAAGTGTAGCAAACTATCTCATTTAAAATAATCAGTCCACTGTATTAGGAATATCTTGGAATAAACTGAGAATAACTTGCCCCAGACTTAAAAGTCCTCGATGAAAAGGACTATGCTTTTGCTACTTAAATTATACTTTGAGGTAAATATGCAAAAAATAATGACATTGAAGAACTTTTTGTGATAGCCTCATGGTGTAGGGTTTTCACTCCATAGCATGGGTTGGAAAACTGCGAGACTTCTGCCTTCATAACGGTAGCTAGTTCTGTGGATGGTTATGTGGATAGCCCTCTGGGTCTGTCAAGAACAGCTGGAGTAAGGAAACTGAAAAGAAGCCAGAGGCCAAACACTTGCGGCCATTACCATTCCCAGAGTGCCTTTTGCAGGAGTAGGGAATGGTAATTCTGATATCCTGGTCACAATTTAAACTTAGTAGTAACACTTTGCCTGCTTAAACGCCCCCTGCAGTTTCAATTAGCTGGGCATGCTTCTGAACATCCTTTCGCTGTTAGGCGAGGCATGGTTACAGCCGGCATACGTTGCTTCAGTGGTGAATAAAAGGGTGTTCTCATCTAGAACCAACTTTTCAAACCTGTGCAAGGGTAAGGATATAATTTAAACATTTATGATGTATAGTGTGGTGACTATAGTTACTAATACTGTATTGCATAATTGAAAGTTGCTAAGAGAGAAAATCTTAAAAAAAATCTGTAACTGTGTATGGTGATAGATGTTAACTAGACTTGTAGTGATCATTTTGCAATTTATACAAATATTAAGTCATTATGCTGTATACCTGAAACTAATATAATGTATATCAATTATACCTCAATAAAAAAATAAATAAAATAAAATAGCTAGGCCCCAAATTGCAATACATTTTCTGAATAGTAGGGTGTGTAACACTTGCATAACATTTCCTCGGAGAGGAATAAAATCCAAGAATACAGTGGCTTACTATTTTGATTATCAATTCAATAAATAGAATCATGGCATTATTGCTGTTAAACTCCTAGTTAATATCCACACAATAACACTTCAGAGCTCAAAATAAATATAAAGGATATTCATAATTCAGCAACAGATTATGTAGATTTTATAGTAGATATGTCTCAGCAAATAATACTGGTTAAAAAAATCATATTCCCCTAACTCAACTTTTCTTCCACTATTCTATGGAAAATTGTGTCCCTGGAGATCTTAACAGATGTTCATCAACGAGTTTATGTTATCTAACAAGTTTGGGATGTGCTGGGTTGAATGAAGTTAAAAATGTTTCATTTGTTTTCATAATGCCTTAATAATATGCTAGTTCTTACTTTGACCTCCAAGAAAGGGAATATAGTATGTAGAACTGTATTCCCCCAATTCATGTGACTATAGAACCCTGGAACATTTATTACCATATATGATATGTATTTATTACACTGATTATTCTCTCTGCTTGCAAGGGTCTTCCCTTAAGAGCCACAGGGCTCACTCTCTTACTTCCTTCAAGTCACCTGCTCAAATGTCATCTTCTCAGTGGGACCTACTCTCACCAACCTATTTAAAATGACAAACTCTATGCTTACCCATTTGGCAATCCTGATTCCCCTGATCTTGTTTTACCTTTTATCCATTGTATTTACCATCTATATAATTAACTAATTTATTCTATTTATTTTCTGACTCCTTCCATTAGAAAGTAAGCTTCAGGAAGGTAGGAATCTTTACTTTTATTTTACTTTGCTGCACCCCCTGTTACTAGAACAGGGTCTAGCATATATTAGTTTCTCAATAAATATTTGTTGAATGAAGGGGGAAAAAGGGAATGTTTTCCATATATTTTTAAAAATCAAGATTTGTCATATAAACATGCTCCGTTTTCTCCTGTTATAGAATTTATGATATATATTACAATCAGTGGTGCCTTAGAATCTAGGAAATACCACAGGGGACACTTGCATTTTTTGGAACTCACTGCTGCCAGTTAATTTAATCTTTGATAAGGAAGAGAGAGCCTAATGTCATTCATGACTTCTCTTTCTCTAATTTTCATCATTCCCCTTCTTTCACCTGAAATTAATTTTTTGCCAAGTTGCCAAGCCCTGCCAACTCCATTTCAATAATAACTTCCTCATTAATTTTCTTGCCTCCTTCCCCACCAGGAAGGGGGACAGCTGGCAATAATCCTGGAGAGGAGGCCAGAA
This sequence comes from Vicugna pacos, assembly GCF_048564905.1. NCBI lineage: Eukaryota > Metazoa > Chordata > Mammalia > Artiodactyla > Camelidae > Vicugna > Vicugna pacos. The sequence continues at coordinate 7,863,789 of NC_132999.1, read as the reverse complement.
CCTTATCAGAGGTGGTCTTTAATGCAATTAGTTTCAGTGGGAAGCAGTAGTGAGCCACTGCATTGGTTTAAGCAAGATCAGAATTTTTAGAAAGATGTCTCTGACAGTGATGTATCAAATGGCCTGGACGTCAGCATGATTCTCATTTCTAATGCTACATAAACTCTTGATTTCCCTTCTTGTAGTGCTCTTTCTATCAGTTTCTCATCTGCTCTCTCTTTGGGCACCTGCTCACATCTTAGACCTGCTGGTTCTCCAAGGGAGTCTGGATATGCAGCAGAGACACAGGCTCAATGATATCTTGGTCCCATCTCCTCTGAGATCTTCTGCCCTTCGTTCACAGACTGACCAAATAAAAAGGGTCAAGGGAAAGGGTCAGGGGGAGAGATGAGCTTGATATGTATTTCTTATTATGTCTCTAAATACTTTCATATAATATGTTAGTGCTATTTTACGAATGAAGGAATCTCAGTTCAAAAATGTGAGTATTTTACTGAATTTTACATTGGGAGTGAGGTTCAAGCCTAAAGCTTCCTCAAAAGATAAAAGAATGAAATGGGCTGACTTCTAATGAGCCCATTCTAAGTTCTAGATAGTGGATAGTGAGATGTATGCTTTACATGTATGATCACATTTAAATTCCAGCAGCCTTATGAGAAGCTGCATTTCTTATCGCCATTTTACAGAATAGGAAACTAAAGTTAGAAGGATTAAGTTATTTGTTCACACAGCTAGGAAATGGTGATTCTAGGAGTAGAACCCATTTTATCTAACTGAAGCAAGAAGTCCCAACCCACGTATTATCAATAAACTCATGTTTTACACTATGTCATCTTGCTTCCCGTGAAATGGAAAACAAGAGCCACAAGGACGCACAGTGACCCGGCCCTGACCATCACTACATGCTGGTCTGGAGGGCTTGGTATCAGTGAGCCCTCTGCTCTCCCTGCTGTCAGCGTGCCTGCAACAGTCATGTATCCTGCCAGTGCTCTGGGGGGAGAAGGAATTGCTCTGAACGGATCAGTGCCCTGAAAATTTAGAAGGTCCTTTTTACCATATCTCTTCCTGTTTCCTTTTGACAGTTTATATCCCCTCCACCACCACATCCACCTGCAGTTGTGGGGAGGGGACAAAACTAAAGGTGAGGATGAAAAATTATAGTTGAATTTCAACTGACTATCAGAGCAGGAAAGTTTTCTGTAAATTTTAAGTGTTTGACCTTATTTCTCTGCTCGGGACTGTGGGTTACTTGGGGGCTTGACAGCATTTTATTTGGAAGCCCAGGGACTGGCTTCCCTCTTTTTTCTTTCATACTCATTTGTGGTTCGTTTTCTATAGTTGAGGTTTGGGGTAGAGGCATCTAAATTAGATCATTGTTAATGTGAATCAAAGGAGTTGTTACTCAAGCTACTCCATAATACAGAGACTGGCACAAATGAAGACTTAGAAAAATTTAATTCCCATAGAAGTGATGATATTACACAATAATAATGAAAAACTGGAAGCATCATAAACATATTTACACTATGCTCAGATGTGAAAGAAGTGGGATTTCTTTAAGAATCGGGCCTTCTTCACAACCCCACAATCCCACACCCACCAACTAGTTTAGAAAATAATATTTTGGTTAAATTGTTGATTTAGTTTTATTTGGTAATTCAACCCATCTCTTTATATAACCCAGTTTCTGCCTAGATGAATCAGGGAAATGTTCGTCAGAGCTCTGCCCTCTCCACCTGGATATATGTGGGATGCATGAGGTAGATGTAATCTTACGGGAGGTGCAGTCCTGAAGTATATGAGTTGTCCTCCAAGCTCTCTTGATTTGACCTCATCCCAGAGCTGGTAGCATCTCAGGAATGATTTGTCCATCCCATGGCATTCTGATGCCCCCATTGCTAGAAACTGATTTTAGTGCTAATCATTCATGTTTTGTTTGCTTAACCCTGACAGTGCTCCAGGGCACCATTTCCTCTTATCGATTGGGCCCCCGTCTCCACTTTCAATGACAAAATGTATTCCCTGGCATGTGACTGTGACTCTCAGTTGGGCCGTGGTCTATGGGTAGATGGCTTCATTACCCTTAGGCAGCCTTTTTTGGCAGAGTTGCTAGACAGGCCCTTCAACTACTTTCAGTTAGGTCTTTCTGGTTCATTCCACAGGACACTCAGAAACTTCTGAATAGTTACCACACCATACAGGAGCTGAGTGAGACTCTGAGGGCTTCAAACTCAGACCTTTGTGTGCAAAACCATGCTAAGTCATTGACTTTAATTTGATATAACAGACCCCACGTTTAAGCAGAAACCTGTAAGGCAACAGCTTCCAATATCCTTAAGTAGGGCAGAAGCAACTTTCCTCACTATTCCCCTCACCTATCTGTAATTCTCCTCTCCCACTGAACACCTCCCATCCCAGGAATTTGTGAAGAGAAGAGAAACTGGAGCAGTGCTTGCCTACCTTTCTACCTTCTACCCAGAATCCAATGGAACTGAGGTGCCAAGCATATCCCGCCTTTTTCCTAACCTGTCCCACTCGCCTCTCATGTAAGACTCTCTAGTATTGTTTGGCCAGCTCCTCCATGTATTAAAGAAGTATAGGAATTTAGAAAACCCTTTTCTCTCATACAACCCAAATTTCATGGCTACCGTCTCAAAAAAAGTCAGGTTAGGAGATCCAAAACTGATCAGTAGCTTCTTTGTTCTAACCCTGGGAATGCCCAGCTTCTTCCCTGGGGCTATCTGCTCAGGAGGTACAAGGGAACTTGATTTGCAAGGGAACTCAATGTAAAGGAGAAGCGTAAGTACTTTGATTTATTATTTCAAATGGCTCAAATAGTATTTCAAATATGATTTCAAATAGTTCTCATTATAATTCCCACTAAAATAACATTAGGTTCTGACTACATCAGATTCTGTGTACCAACATTATTTAATTTCTTACTTAACTCCCACAACAACCCTATTATTACACCTATTTTCAGAGGTGAAAACCAACACTCAGAATGGCTCACACCGTTGGTAGGGAGTTCTTGCCCTTATCTCCTGCAGACTAGAATAATGTTTCTCAGTTGACTACAACTCCTAACAGAAATACAATTTATGTTGCAACAAGTATTTAATATAACAATATTTAACTTACACTTATTTTCTTATATTCCATGCAGTCTCTTCCTGTTTTTTTTTTCTTTTTAATGCTAGTCACTACCAACTAAACTGACTTCATAACCTAATAGTAAACCTTTAGTAAAGGGTCATAATTGACAGTAGAAAAACACTTTTCCAGCCCCTGCAATATCAGTATTACCGAATTCTGATAGAAATTACATCAAGATATTTAGCCACTTGGACATCAGACTAAGGTAATTTTTCATGTATAAGTTGTAATTGAGAGAGCTTGAGTACAAAAGACTAGAAGCAAGTAAAATAGTGAGTAAAATGTCAATTAAATACTGTTAAGTAGCTTTAAAACTACTTAGAAGGGGAAATCCAGAAGTTGAATAAGCATAGATTTGTGATTTAAACACTTAACCATTTCACAAAGTCATCTTTTTTAATTTGCCCTCTCAGAACTTATATCTAGATATTTCTACCCTCCATTTTGATCTGTGGACTTCATTATATCTCAGGATCTTTACCTTTTTCTTAAGGATTTAGATTAAAATGCAGCATTGGTTCCTTCAAAATTGTATTTCAAATCTCTAGCTGCAAAAGAGAAAAGCTTTCCTTAGCTCCAAATTCTTAGTTGATAAAGGGTTTGTCAGTGGACGTTCTACATTTAGAATGAGCAAGATAAACCCAGGATTGATAATACCAATTAATAATTCTGATGAGTGATATATCAGGAAACAGAAGGTTTCAGAAATACTCAAGAATTTCAAGATCCTAAAACATAGAAAAAAGCCAACAGATTTCTGCTTTTCCAGCCCAAGAATCAGTACAGGATTGTGTGTTAGAGTACTTTGCTTGAGGCAACTTTCAAGTAAATCAGAAATGAGCCCTCTCCCATGTTTATTGCACTTTCTAGTTCTTGCTAAATTACACCTTTGACCTCAGAGACATTTGCAATAGCACCAGGATGTGGTTACAAATTGGATTAGTATCACCAAGCAGATCCTTTCGGTATACTGGAAGCCCTAATTCATCGGTTATCTACTGAAGCCGAGTGGATGACATTAGTAGCTCTTAGGGTTAGGTTTTCAAGATACACAATTAGAGGACAAAACAAATGCTTTTGAAAATAAGGAAAAGAAACTATTCAAAACACGGTAAAGGAAAGGATACTTGAGTGAAATGCTAGGAGACCTGAGTTCTAATCCACAACCAACCACCATAAATTAGTTTTGGAAGACTTACAAAGTTATTTGACCGATTTAGACTTCAGATTTCTCGCCTGTAAATGTCTCCTGTAGCTTATCCTCTGTCAATGGTCTCAGAGCTATTAATGTTATATCGAATATGTGGAATCCATTATTACCCTCAAATTGCACATGAGATTGAAATCACCATTTTACAGTCATTTTCCTCAACACTTAAGAGAATACTGTAAATAATATTTTTTTTCTGTATTCTAGTGCCGTTGAGAAGAACCTAGCACTAATAGTTTCAAGAGAAGGGTTAAAAAAAAAGTGTAAATAAAATTGAGGGAGGAGAAACTCATATAACCTGCAGGGGGCACTAAGGTACTTTTAGAGAAAGAATCAGACAAATGGGCATGAAAGTTACCTGTTACCCTAAATGTTAAAGAGGCAAATGGGAAGAAAGGAATAGTGGGATGTCTTCATTTATCATTCCTCAAATGGCTCTGCTATTCCTTGCCTTCTTTCTCAAGTAGACAGCCTAGACAGCAATCAGTGATTATAAAAGATAAACTACTAACTGATAGGACAGAAAAAAAAAATTCCAAAAAGAGAAACTTCCTTCTACAGATTTGATAAATGAGCCCTTGCTACCTAATAACTCCAGGATTTGTCATTTAGTCAGGATTAGGGAATCCAAGGAGATGAGTTCAGAGCCCGTGACATATTGATCATTGGCAGAGCAGTGGTAAATTACCAAGAGGAGTCTTAGTTCTTCCTTTCTAGGGTAGGGTCAAAAGGATATCACAGATGGAACACTGAAGTCAATGCTTTAGAGTACAGGATTGCTTCTCAGGAAGGACTGAATTGGATTAAGAATGATGCCCAGAAATGCCCTTACATTTGTATAGTACTTAGCAATTTGTATAGCCTTTTTGTATAGATATTATCTAATTTACTCCTCATGATGACTATTTTTATTTGAAGGTTTAGGGAGGTTAAGTGGTTGGCCTAAAGTCACAGAGTGAATTTCAGAGAGGGGTATTTAATGAAAATATTTATTTCTAGTGATTTTTAACAGATCATTGGGCTGCTCTACCAACCACGTGTGTTTGAAGGGACTTATTCATAATGGAAAAATTCTCTTACCAGTCCACGAGACGTCAGTTTATATTTTAAAGTGAAAATCAAGTGGCAGATAGTCACAAAGCAAAATAAGAAAAATTTCTCATCACATGCTTTGTAGTTCCAAGAAGCTAACAGGAGTTTCACAACATCGTCGAGCCAACACAAATGGCTAATCTTAACAGTACGCTAAATTGGCAGTCATGTCGTCTGCCTGATCAACAATATGCCATCCTGCTTGAAATTTATCTTGTTACAACTTTGCTGGGTGAAAGGATCATTTCCAAAAGGTCCCTGTCAGAAAGTAAATAGAATTCTAGCAATGAAAGTTAATAGAAGTAGAACCATGCGTGCTCCCCATTGCCCCCGCGGCCCTGACCTGGCTCTCCCTACCTAAAAAAATTCATTGCTGCGTGTATTTCAAAGCCCAAAGCCAAAGGAAACCTGGAGTCAAAACAGGAAGAACAAGTTTGGGTGTGAACTCCAGAGGGAAGCCTCAGGTCTCATGATGAGACATGATGATGTCATGCACTTGAGAGGGGCTTTGAATTCAGACCTCAGGTTGAAATCAGCTCTGCTCCCTAGAAGTACTTAGATTTATTGAGCCTTATTTTCATATTAGTGAAATGGGGATAAAATACTGATCCTGCAAGTTGATATAAGAATCAGAAATAATACATGTGAATGTATAGCACCGAATACATTTTCAATAAACGGTAACTAGAATTTTGGGGTCCCTGATGCTTAGTGGGAAACGTGTCACAGAGCAACACTGAAAACCCTGAAGGCAAGCGTGCCTTCTTCCCGGGCCAGCCTGCAGCCAGCCCTGACTCCAGCCAGGCCTTATTGTGGGGCTGCCAAGCACTCTGTCTTCCGTTTGAGTGTCACTTTAAGTTCCCAAGTGCAAGGATTTATTATACTTTGATTTGTACGAGTCCTCCAAGATCAAAGATGGATTCTGAATGTTAGTTGTCAAATGAACAAACGATTGTGGAAATATAAAAGCAAAGCAATTCATGTTGCTTTAGGAATAGCTCATTTGCAAAATCTAATATGCTATTACATTGACATATTTCCTCATTTCATTAAATCTTCCATGTTAGTAAAACTAGTTTGTCACAACCAAATGCTACGATTATGTACATTTATGTATACATTCCACGTGTGTAGTCTTCCTATAGTGTCTAATGAAAGCTAGATCCGGAAATGAAGGTCCAAATAGGAATAACAGCCTCTGCATTCCAGATATCTTTGAATATGGGTATATATATATATGTGTATATATATTTTTTAAATGTTCTGAAACTTATACCTTTCAACAACTTTACTTCTTCTAACATATCCCTGAACTAAAAGTTGTTCTTTAAAAAAAAATCTTGAGTTGAAAAACCTATGAATATAGACACCTTGAAACACCCCCAGCTGAACTGTAGTTTGTAAATGGGACTGCTCACTGATACTGCATTAGAGGGAGGGATTCCCTTTCCCCTTCCCTGATCATTTGCTCTAATCTGCCATCCAAGACTTGGCCTATTTTATTTGAATTTACCTGCATTTGGCCTGGGAAAAATGTTTATGTAAAGACCGACCTCTCTCTGGTCCCTCAGCAGCTCATTTGTGGCGTAGATGAGTGCGCTAGTTCAGCCCCCTCTGTTCACTGGGGACTAAGACCTTGAAGAGTTCTCCAGGCCCTTCCAGGCCCAGAAGAGTCTATTGAGAGTCTCAGCCTTTTTCTTCCCACTAAGCCTTTTTTCTGTTGGGCTGATAAACTCCTAAATTGTTGAAAAGAAGTTGTTTGAAAACGATTTAAGGTATTCTCTTGGGGTTTCTGCACGCAGGGGAGATGTATTTGTGCCTGGGAGTCTTTGGTCCTTAGTGCAGTTAGAGCTGGGTGAGCTCTCTTTCTAGCTCTAAAAGGATTTCTGGAATGTGATGGAAACACGGTGCTCACTACTTTCCAGAAAAAGCCACAGCCACTCAGTTTCCTTTTCCCTCTGTCTCCTTCTCAGTGAGGATTTCTCTCCATAAATGTTAGTCTTTAAAATTAGGATTTCAGGTAATTTCATATTCACTAGGTGAATACTAACCAGATAAGGTAAAAAAGAAGAAAAGAGAAGAGGGGAGAGGAAGGAAGAGGAGGAGAGAGGAGAAGAGAGGCAAAGTCTAGTCTAACACTGAGTTCTGACTAAGGCTAAGTTCGCTCAGACGCCTGAAAGAGTTGAAGCTGTTAATTTTCACAGATTGCTCAAGCAAGCAAAACAAAAGCCATTTAATTTTTCTAATAATCGCAGGCATGGTTTCCTTGTAATGTACTACACAATCTGTATTGATTACTCTGTGGGTGAGATACACATTTAATAAACATGTATTCCAAAGTGAAGCGTAAAATCAAAGTTTAAATTACTATTTTTGAAAGCCACTTTTCCCCAGTATGTCAAAACAAAATCTTGACTGGGGGAAAAAAAAGACTTACATTTCAATTGTTTCTTGAGAAGCTAATTTAATAATAAGCATTAAGTTGAACAAGGCAAAAGCAGGCAGCAGAGGACCAGAGGAATAAATTCTATACTTTTTCAAAATAAGTTAGGATGTCTTCCATGAGATCATTTAGGGACAGAAAAAAGCTTAGCCAGAAGTCATAAAGAATAAATTTTTATATTTCTAAAAAACAAACAAAAATTTCCAGTAGTACTTTAAAATTCTTGAATTCATAAAAATATTTAAATATTAATTCACTAAAAATGTCATTTATGTGCATGTCATAAAGATTAGATTATGAGCTTTTAGTGTTATTTACAAAGGGCATTGTTTACGTATAAGAGCAAATTACTTTGCCAAATTTAAGCAACAGTTTCTGAACTTATAATAATCCCCCAAAACAGTCTATGCAACTATGCAAAAATTTTACACTTACTTAGTGCTCTTCAGAAGAGGTCTATAAGAAAGAAAATCATTAAATGTGCAAAGTGTAAACAGAAAGAGTGATTAAAAGGAAAAGCAAATTTATATTTGTAGTAGTAGAAGGTACTGTTGTTTTTGATTTGTTATATGCTTTAATCTGGCATGCTATTTCACCCTTCATGACACACATCAATACCTTCTTTATGTCTGGCTATTACCACTCATTTAAAAATCTATTTTACATGATTCTTTCAGCCAAAAGTGGACCATAATGACACAGAATACAGCAAGTGCTTCATAAATTCTGTAAGAATCAATACTTTGGCTGGAAATTTGTCAGTCTCTCAAAGTTATGCATCATTAAACTTTACTGTTATTACAGTGGACTCTTCTTCAAAGTTCAGTACCTAGCTCATATTGGAGAAACAGTTTTAGAGCCAAGAAAGGTTGAGAGAAGCAAAAGCTGCCTGCAGTGGGATGTATACCTCCAGATGATGCTTAATTTGCAAAATGCAAATAGAACAAAAGCTGTTTTACTTAGGCATGGGTAGGTAGTTTATAAGATCCAGGTTACACTTATCTAAAGGTCACATAGATGATATCCAAACAAATTTGGAAAATATGAAAAATATCCACCTACTGACCAGATTCTACCTTTCTTCTGATACTCTGACAATTATAGCATACAGCTTCAGACACAGATGATTCCTGAATTCTTCATCCATTTTCACACTGCTTCCTGGATTAACTTGTAATGGGAACACCCTGATGCCTTTTGTTTTGTCCTCTGTAAGAGGCAGTTGGTGATTCTCATAATGACTTGTCTGTGTGGACACCTTTTCAGCCACACCTATAGGGATTCCAGCTGGAATCATGTCACTTACCAAGGGCCTCATCAGCATCGAAAACAAATCTTGTTGGAGTTCCCTGTATGAGCTGTCTCCCGCTTACCTCTCTAGTCTCACCAGTCAAGACCTCACTATCTTTCTGAACATGAGGAATTATTTAAAGTGCCCTGAACAGACTAAGCTCTTGCTCTTGCATTCAAGACCGTGGCTCCTGTAGTTCCCTTCACCTGTCCTGCCCTTTACCCTCTTAACTATTATTTTCTTCATCTCAGAATATTTGTCGCCTTCTCTGGGAAGGCCTCTGTGATCACCTTGGACTGAGTTCTGTACTTCTAGTGAGCACCCTTGTATTGCCCTTCTTTATATTTATGCTTAATGAAATTGCCTGTTCATTGTCTGGCTTCTCTATAACAGTGACAGTTTCAGTAGGGAAATTCAGTCTCCTTTGCTATCATACCTCCTCACCTAACCCAGTGCCTGGCACGAAATTGGTGCTCAAAAACCACCAATGAGTAAGTGAATGAAACCTTCCATGTGCAAAGAAGAAGAGTAAACACTAAAAGATCTCAAAAATTTATAAATCTTAGCTCCTGTTCTTGAGAGGCTTAAAATAAGGTGGGTAAAACAGAGCATAGACATAGATTTTCCTTTAAGAAGAAGGAAAAGAACTAAGAAAAAAAAATCATAACAATTTTTTCATCAGCTACAAGCAAGTCCTACTTTCTTCATGATAATGCCCCCACAGATTATTTTTCAAATTAGTCATTCATAGACTATATGAAAAAGTAAAAACATAAATGGCCATCTGAAAGAAGGAGTTATGTGCAGTCATAACACCTTTCATGAGCACGTTTTCACTTATTGCTGTGACTGAAACGTCTCACCCACTGGTTTGTTGACAATGCCTTCAGGGACACATTGCCACATTGGATGCTTTGAGGTGCAAAGATTCCTTTCTGTTTATCTCTTTACCCAACCTTTCAGCTCAAGCTGTATTTGCAAGTTTGGTCTAGGCTCTTAAAATTTGTTCTTAGGGGGAAAAAGTGGGCCTGATTCTCACTTTCTAAATGAGTTAATATAATAAAGTGCTTATAATAGTACCTGTCACTGGTTCATTACCAATATGTGTTTGTTACTCTTATTTCATACCCCCTGATATCTTCAAATTACCCTTTCAAAAGCACTGTATCTAAGCTTAAAAGCAAGTACGGATGGAGAAGAAAAGTGATATAATGAACCCTGCAGCAAATTCTGGGAGTATTTCATGCATTTAAAATGATAGTTCGGGGGGAGGGGGTGGAGATAGCTCAGTGATAAGAGTGTGTGCTTAGCAGCACAGGGCTCCGAGTTCAATCCCCAGTACTTCCATTAAAAATAAATGAATAACTAAATAAATATAAACCTAATTACCCCGCCTAAGAAAAGAATATTTTAAAGTATAGTTCAGAATTCAGTCATCTGAGTTGGTTGTTAACAGCAGCCATTGTGCCTGGCCTGGGTAGGCGTGAGCAAGTTGGAGTCTGGCCCGGGTAGGATCTTCACTAGGCTGTCATTCTGGCTGTGTGCCCTCTCTTACTTCCATAATCTTTACCTCCAGTTTTTCTATCAACCCACATGCGGAGAGGAAACCTAGTATAATGGACTCGAAGTCAGAAATTCCTGCGTTTGAAACTGACCCCACTGTTAGCCGCCCTGAACCTTCTTATTTTTAATTTTTGAAGATGGAATTAATAACCAGTCATACTTTAAAATCTCTTGAGGATAAGTACTAATTAATATAAAATTAATGGCATAGGTGTCCTCTCATCTTGATGAGAGAAAAGAACTTTTAAGTAGGTAACTGATTAACGTCGTTTGTAATGGATATAAATATCTATGAAGAGCTGGTATCATGTACAGTTCAATAGTGCTCTCTTGCCTCACAGTATATGGTCTATGCCCAACAGGCTATGGTCCATGTTTTTTAAAGATGCCTACCTCACAGTTTTGCACTTATTTAGAATTCAACATGTATTTTTTACAGAACAGAATTGACAAGAATAAGAGACAATCCCGAAAGAATGGCAGGAAAACACTCAAAAATTTTGGTGTCTTATTACTGTTCAAATAATAATTTTCAACAGTGCTGAGTTACCTGACTTCATATGAAAAGATTTTGAAAGAGTCAATAAAGCCCCAAAAGGTCTTGTAGAAAAGAAATGAGTTTCCTGACCTACTATAGGTGGTTTATTTTTCATGTCTAGTAGCAAAGTTTTATTGACTTTTATTTGGCTCATACAGGGGTGTCATATACAACACTTCAGGTTATGAATTTCACAAGAGCATCACATCTGAGGGACATTATTTACATCATAAACACTTAATTTTAGCTTTGATATTTATTCTACCTTTGGACTTACAAATAAATTTGTGTTATTTATTATGACAATTTTCCAGCAGTGGTTGTTAAATATCTTGTTCCTAAAAGATCATAATGTGACAATAAGTTTTGGACAGAAGAAAGTCAAGTGCTGTGAGGAAGAGACACCTTTTTCTAATTCACACAGACACTTGTGTGAGGCTTGCAGCTGCCCTGTCTTTACAGTGCCTGACAGTGCTGAGCAGACAGTAGGATGTTAATAAATACTTGGTGAATGAACAAGTGACTAAACAAAATATTTCAAAGAGTGTGGGTATTGTAAAGGATTGTAACAATAGAAAGCAGTATTGTGGTCGAAAATATCTTAGCTCGAGTTTTAGTTCTATTGCTGTCTGTGTATTTTGGATGAATTATTTAACATGTCTGTGCTTCATATTCCTTATCTTTAAAATGGAAGAATAATAGCATCCATTTTACAGGGTTGCTGGGAAGACTAAGTGAGCTAGTATGTATAAAACACTTAGTGTTGTTCAGTAGCTGTGGAGAGAATCATACTCTACAGTAAGTGTCCAATAAACGGCTACAGTCTCTATTTTTAAATATACCTAACACATAGTTTTGCACTTATTACAAATTCAAGATATATTTTTGGATTGGACAGAATTGATGAGAATAAGAAAATTGTGGAAATACACTTTTAAAACTTTAGAATTTTATTACTGTTCAAATCAAGATAAGTGTTCAATAAATACCTTGGAGATAAAGGTGACAGTGCTGAAGAAGAAGAAGAAGAAGAAGAAGAAAGAAGAGGTAGGGGAGGAAGAGGAGGTGGAGGCAGTTACAACAGATTGGTCAGTCAGGAGTCAGAGTCAAAGTCAAAGACTTCACAGTGGCTTACAAGTCCCTAAATGATCTGCAACATCCCCCCATCCCCCAGACACATTCTCCTCTAACCCTGCTTCACTTCCTTTCACTTCCTCTGTGCTGCTTGTGTTCCAGCCACATGTATCTCCTCGCTGTTCCTTGATTGTACCAGACACACTCCTACCTTAGGGCTTTCTTTGAAGTTATTCTCTATTCCTCAAATGCTTTTATTTCAATATTTGTTGGGATAAGTTTCTTATTTTCTTCAAGTGTTTGCTCAAATGTCACTTTGTCATAGTAAGACCATTGCCCCCCTATAAATTACCACTTGTATCACCTCTCCCCTCAACCTGTCTTCACACACTATCTCAGTTTCTCATACTCTGCTCTGCTTTTTCTTTTATCTTTGGCACATATCACCTTCTAACATACTACATAGTTTATTTATTATGTTTCTTATTTATTGTCTCTCTTCCTTCACTCACGTTCCCCTCCCTCCACTAGAATCTCAAGAGGATGGAGCTTTTTGTTGACTTTTTTCACTAATATAACCCAAGGACCTGGAACAGAACCTGACCCATAATACATGCTAAATACATATTAGTTGTAAGATTTCTCACTTTTAAATCCTTCTCTCTCTTTCCATTGTTTTTCTTTCTGTTTAAATCCAATAAAAATTTTCATTGCACATGGATATTACTTTAGTTCTAGGATTTCCATGAGACAATTAACATTCTCTATCCTGGCCTAGTTCTAATATGAGCAAAGACCTTATTGAGCTTAGAAAAAAGCAAAATTTTGTTTTGTTTTGTTTTGTTCAGTCAAAACTTTATGCCTTTCTGGGCAAACCACAAAACACAAAAGTTTGCATTACTTACATAAAAACACTCCTAATTCAAATCTTTCTTGAAGAAGCTAAAATATTTCTACATCCAATCTTTGAGATACAAGAGCAAGTGCATAAATGGCTTTCCAAGAAATCTAATCAACATTCACAATTATGAATGTGCATTTTTAGTTGTAAAGTACAACTTAATAAATAATGAATAAAGGACAAGGGAAATAAGAGTAGAGAGAGGAAATCAAATTATACAGAAAAAGACGCCCTTTAGGAGGGCAGTGCTTAGATAAAATATATGGTAGTCAAACAATTTTTGAGGCTTTTCAGTAGGTGAGAAAGATAATTCAATTAGAAATGCTAGTAACTTTGTTGTGTATATAAATTCTCAAGTGTATGTGTATATATATCCACTCCACCCATACATATTTTCATTTAAAAACTAGGAAACAATTACACCTGGATTTTGTATGTTTAATGTACTAACATGTTTAAAGTACACATTTGATGTAATTAACAAATAGAGGTTGAAAAAGTAATCCTTTTTTCTAATGCAAACTTTTGTTTATATCTACATTTAAATGTTTCTAGTGTCTAATCAATATTAATAGATTTTGTCGGTTTCTACTTAGCCCTAAATATTAAATTATACATGGTCAGCTAGAAAATATATAGAGAGAATTGATTTATTTGCTGCTATTTCCAAGTAGATATTTCTATCATTTATGATTTAAAGAAATGTAATTTTAATTTTTTACTAAAACTACGCAAATTTTTCAGTTTCTTCATATTTACTGTCTGTCTAGTAAAGTCTTTAGAGAATTGCTTTTCCTATTTTGGGTTGAATATTGTTTAATTTCTAAATCCAAGGGATTAATGCCTAGAAACTTAAATATTTTTATCAAAGAAAATTATTTTTTATTAATATTTATATAATATGTCATATGGACCTGTAATTCTGGAAAGGATTTCTTTCATTGATTCATTCATTCACTCATTCATCCATTCAATGGCTATTTCTCTATTCCAAAGCAAAGCGTGAGTTTTTGCCTTTGATTTGCAGAACTCATTGTTAGGTGGATGCCACATTGTGCCCGGTACTGTGATATGTTGTATTTAGCTGTCAATATCTATAAACATTTCTCAATATGACCTGTGAATGTTAAACTGTTTACAGTGTTTCCTGCAATTATCTCTTCAGAAGCGTGACAGGGGAAATGGGCTCATGTCACCCATAAGATTTGAGAAGCATCTGATGAAAATCATTGTAATTTGGCTTCTATTTTAAGACATTACACACCAAATATTATCATGCACTTAGATTATTTTTGTGTCTTCCAAAGTATTTTCAAATGGTTTTTATTGCTCTTTCTTGGCATCCTCCTGGTGTTCAGGTCATTATTATTTCCATTTTTAGTGGGAGTTATTTGATTACTTAGGGAATAGAACAGTATCATTTGGGGTTAATTACCAGCCTCTTTTTTTTTTTTTTTTTGGAAAGCAATACCTAAAAGAGGAAGAAAGAGAGGAAATGAAAAAGAAAAAGAAGCTCAAAGAATGGCCAGTATACCATTGACTTGTTTTGTTTGCCTTATTAGTGACACACATGGCATGGATAGCATTATTTTAGACATACTTTGGTGACTTACAGTGGAGACAGACTATAACAGAATTCTGTAACTAAAAATCCTTTTTCTTCAATGAGGAATCTACTATCTAAAGAGAAAATAAAATTCAAGTCTCTTAACTCTAATGCTAACATTTCCTCCATTTCTTCTAGTAAATCTCCATCTTGCCTTTGAGAAACTTAATCTCAAAAGAGGAACATCATATATAAGTACCAAATTTCTTCTTTCTGTACAAGTATTTGCATGTGCAAAAAACTGCAGTAACACTCAAATATGCATAGTTGTAATAGAAAAAATAGAGTTTAAGGCATGGGAAATAATATAGTTTCTCACCACCACCTAACCTGACCAGTCTTGTTAGTAAGCAATATTAGAATAAGGAAAGAAGTCATCCTCCCACTTTGTGTGTTCTCTAGGCTCCTCCTATCCAAAGGAATGGCTTTAGTTCATTGATATTTATAAAATGTCATTGATTATTAATTTTCCCCTAGGAATAAGAATGTTAGAAATGCAAAACCAAAATGGGTAGATGCAGTTAATAGATTAAAATTCAAATGAAGGAAAAATTGTTATAAAAATAGCTAACACTTTCTGAATGCCTACTAGATGCTAAACATTTTTGTTTTCATTATCTCCCTTGAAAAAAATCAAAAACAAAAACACCTATGAGGTAGATAGTATAATAGGTCATTTCACAAATGAAATAGTGTGAGCTAGTAAATAGCAAATTCAGACAGAGCCCAGATGTTTCTAACCCCAAGGCCATGAACTTACCCACTGTACAGTTTTCATAGTTAATGATATCAGATCCTTTCCCAGAATTAATCCTGAAATGTGGGAAGGGTGTTGTATACATAAAGGGTAGGAAGAAGGACTTCTGTTAAGCCAATGTATTAGTCATACAACGCAGTGTAAAAAAATTACTCCCAAAACTTAGCTGTGTAAGACAATACATTTTTACCTCACCATTTCTGTGGGTCAGGTTTGGGCCCAGCTTAACTGAGTCCTCTGGGTCAGGTCCTCACAAGACTGCAGTCAAGGTGACCACCAGAGCTGCAGTCACCTTAAGGTTCGACTGGAGGATGACCCACTCGCAAGCTCACTCAGATGTTTGTTGACAAGATTCAGTTTCTCATGGGTTGCTGGACTAAAGGCCTCAGTTCCTCACTAGCTGTTGGCTAGAGCCTCCCTTAGTTCCTTGCCTCTCTCCCTAGGGCAGCCCAGACAATTGCAGCTGAGCGTCCATCAGAATGAACAAGCAAGAGAGCAACAGAGGGTGGGCAAGAGGAAGTCAGAGTCTTTTTGTAGCCTGATCTCAGAACTGACACACCCTCTCATTTGCCATAATCCATTCATAAGAAGCAAGTTACAAGATGCATCCCATACTGCAGGGGAGAGGATTTTGCATGAATACCAGGAGGGGAATCACGGGAGCTCTCTTAGAAGCTGCCCACTGGAATCAGTAAAGTATTCTCAGAGGATAACTGGGGACTAAAAGCTCAGCTGACTGTGCTGTTCATTTGGTTCTAGCAAACTGCCTGAAGTGAATGTCCTTCAGTAGCCTCCATCCTGATTCAGGCAGAGTTTAACATGATGCAGAGTACAGCATGCCAACATCCAGCATGGCCTAGGAAACACTGTAATTCAGCCTAGGAGCTACTGAGACTGAAATTCATTGCTTTACAGAATTAATTTTCATTTAAAATAACAGAAAAGTAAAATAGTAGATGTAAGTAATCTTTTTTGGGGGGGGGGATATACTATAATGGAAAGAAGGCAGCTTCTAGAATCTTCTGGCTATGTTTATTTCAAAGATGCCAGCTGTTTGAACACAGGTGACTTCCTTACTGATCAGAACCTCAGTTTCCTGACTGTGGTTCCAGGACATACTAACTCACCAGGCGGCCATGAGATTAATTAGAATGGTCTATATGGGAGTATTTTGTTAACTGCAAAGGGCAATGTATAAATGCAGATTTTGTCAATATCCCACTTAGCTACAGAGCAGGATAGATTGTTCAGAACAGATGCTTAGCATACTATTTAACTTTCTTATTAGAGCAATAAATATCTTTGGACTTTGGATAATAAATAGACTGTGTTTCATGGCATTCAAACTACCATTAGTAGC
The DNA here is from genome assembly GCF_048564905.1 of Vicugna pacos. NCBI lineage: Eukaryota > Metazoa > Chordata > Mammalia > Artiodactyla > Camelidae > Vicugna > Vicugna pacos. Next base: position 7,846,798 of record NC_132999.1, on the reverse strand, counting down.
CACATTTGCTGTTGATTTACTAAAAAGAGAGAGGGGGAGGAAAAAAGAATTCCAGGCAGTTTTGTTTCAAAGAGGCACTTGTGATTTCAGAGCTTGCTTGCCTTGACCACATGGAAAGGCATGAGCTTTCTACAGTGTGCACTTCCTTCAGCCGTTTCCTTCATTCCACACAGACCCCAGTTAAAATGTTCCCATTGTGTGCGTCTTTGACTTGAGAGAAAACATTTTTCCATTTTATGTAAGAAGTACGTGGCATTTAGGCCCCTGATGGACCCACAGAGTTCATTAGCCTTTCTTCTTTAGTGGCCCAGATTGAAATCTCATCTAATGTTTTCCCATTAGAAATGAGATGGCAAGATATTTTCTGGGAAGTGATTTAGGTATACTAAAACAATCTATAAGGATCTATTGATTAGAAGTAGACTTGACTCAAACTTGATTTGTGTGCAGTGAAGTACCTTGGAAGGTGATGTGATTGACAGGCAGTGCAGAATAGATTTGGGGCTGGAATAGTTAAGATACTGCAGCTCTTTATAAGGTACGTGGACAGAGCTAATCTGTGGAAAAGAAAATTTGAGAAAGAAAAATAAGGAATTTAAGAGTACTGAAGTACTGCATCCTCTGTGGTTGTAGTAGCATATGTAAATTCAAACAAAACCAAAAAAATTTTTTTTGGCATACGGAGAGTTATAGGAAAAAAGGAATTCCAGGGTGTTTCCATGAACTTTGAAAATATTCCTATTCCCTCAAATATGTATTGGTTGCCATTAGGTGATCCTAATTCGTTTTGTTCAATCACATAGTTTTAAAACTACTTACTAGCATATAATAATGGCATTCTCCATTTAACTGGACTCAAACAAACAAAAAACCTGAATCTGAATGACTTGCCCATAATCTTGTATTGATCATGGTAGAGTCTAGAAAAGAATAAAATGATGATTTAAGAATTTCACAACTAGAGTAATAAAGATAAAGCATATATTAACATAATAAGTCACACCCCAGCCAATTATGAAAATGAAGGAGTCTATTGAAAATTTTATATATTTGTTATGCCTTTTCACACCATAGATATACTTGAATGCAAGTCATGATGTAAGCAACATTTAAAATAATACGATGTTAGATGTTTCCAGACATATTTTGCCTGAGACAAAGCTGAGACAAATACTTTACTTTTTAATATGAATAGATTATGATCTGATAGCATTTTATTTATTCTGAAAATAATTCTTGATACTTGTTTGAAGAAATTTCAAACTATTTGTGGTGTTGAAGCAAAGAAAAAATTCAGTTATATTAATAAATCATAAATTTGAAACAACTAAATTTAAATTAAGTTTCATCTGAGTAGCTTAACTTTTTCCCAAAAGTGGTTAAATAAATCTCATTGTGTCTGTATATGCAAAATACTTCAAAGGGCAGACATTCCCTTTGGGCAAATTTAAGTTTATAGCATTTAAAAACAACCCAAAGATTGATCTTTTTAGACATTATCAATGTGGGAATAAGAGTGTCAAGAGTGAAAAATTAAGATAATCAGTTGTGGAATTACCTGTTCTTTTTAAAAAAATCTGGTTATAAATTATCTAGTTCTGTACTGTTCAATATGGTAGCCTCTAGCAACATGTGGCTATTTAAATGTAGATAAATTAAAACAAGTAAAATTAAAAATCAGTATGTCAATTGCCCTACATTTCAAGTTTTCAATAACCATATGTAGCTCTTCTGTGGACAGTCCAGATATGATACATTTCCCATCATCACACAAAGTTCTACTGCACAGCACTGAATTCTCCCTCCTATTTGCCATGTATGGTTTATGTCACCAGTATAATCAGGAAAATATGTAGAGCACTTGATATTCTGTCCCAAGTGCTGACAATTAGATAGCATTTCTCTTCTTTAAAAGTTAATGAACACAAAATTTTTCATATCCCAAGGTGTTCCATTAAATTATGGAAGTTATAACAAAATGAGGGTTGGAAATACTTAGAATTATATATTGGGTTCAATGAAGCACTAAAATAAGCTTATCAAGTCTCCATTTGTCCTCTGTTTGGAGAGAAGTTAATGGAAAAGAGCATATTTGTTCAAATGCTTTTTACACTAAACAAAACAATATTATGAAGGAAGTTCTTAATGTGTGTAAAGATTAGAATGTCATTGAAACAAAGTACCTGATAGAGTGGAATGGGCTTCACTCTGCCGGGAAAAAAGATTTTTTCCTTTCTGTATTCCAGTATTTTGTTCTTGCAAGACTTAAACTGGATGTGTTTAAATGTTCAAAGTCATCAATAATAATTCATGGTATTTTTTTGTATCTGAGAACTAGCTGTCTGAAGATCTCAAAGTAATACATTGCCTTGCTATAAAACATTAAAAAAAAAAAAGTCATCCTGTCCAATTTCTTCCTAGTTTTTGCTGCTGGTTGTGGTGTTAAGTGAAATACTATGGCTTCACAAAGAAAATCAAGAATTCCAAAACCTCAAATTTAACCATTAATACCAGAAGGCAGATTTTTTCTAAGGAAAATACAGTAGTGTTTCCTACTGGTTAAAAAGAAAAATTGAAGCAATGGCTTTTCTTCCATGAAATGTATTTCTAGAAACAGGGATCATTGTCTCTGACCTTTCTTGACCTTAGCCTGTTCTCTTTTGCTAAAGTCATTAAAATGATTAGAACCTCAAGGAGGTTTACAGTGTTATATTCATCTTCTCTTTTTAACTTACTCTGAACTGAATCAACCAGCTTTAAATCCTGCACACATCCTATTAATCCCTTCTAGCTCATCTGTCTGCCTGGATGAGTTTTCCTCAACAGATTCCCTGAATATGCGTTAAAAAACATAAATCACTGGATTAAACTTGTAGAGAATGATGAAAGCTAAATTTGTGTATATACATGTGGTAGGACAAATGGACCCTTTTATTATTTAACCTGAATGAAAGCAATAAATTTGAAACAGGTTCAACTGATGATATTGGTAATCCACAACAGATTTTGTAAGTGTTTTTGAATGAACATTGGTTTTGTTCAATAATCCCTTGGATTAAAGAAGGGTTAGATAACTCAAACAATCTGCAAAGAATGGTATTATTTTGCTATTTATCTTTTATTTTTACAAAAAAAAAAAACAGTATGTATGGTTTAGGCTTTAGCAAATTAGACCAAAAGTTGCATTTGTTATTTTGTTTTTTGAAATCTGTGGTTGGTGCTAGACTATATAGTTTTACTCACATTTTTGGGTAGCAACCTATTCTTCATCTGCTATTGTTTCTGTGTAATGTTATGCAGTAGTGTTATGTATTTTGTTTTCAGGTATGTTAACAATAGCCTCTTCTCTTAATTTCTTGCTGTACTTATCCACCACATTTACTGTAGGTGTTCTAAATTACATGAACTCCAGGATGTGGGATAAAAGTTGTTTTTCTTTTTTTTTAAATTCTACCATGTATTCACTTAGTTGCCCAACAAAAAAGAAGGTTTAAAAGAATTCTTAGGTGGATACTTGGATCTCATAATAATTAAAAACAAATAATTGTTAACTTTTACTTAGCAATTACTACATGCCAAAAAGTCTTTTCATTCCTTATCTCATTGAATTCCTCATAACAGTTCTATGAGATAGGGGCAGTTATATCCCCATTTTTGCAGATGAGAAAACTAAATAACATAGTTAAGTAATGTCCCCAAGGTCAGACATCTAGCAACTGGTATGCAAGTTCAAACACACGTTGTAATATCAGAACCTACATTCTCATACACCCAATTAATTATTTATTGTTGCATAACAAATTACCCTAAAATTACTGCCTTAAAACAGTAAACATTTATCATCTCATAGGTTCTGGGGATCAGGAATTTAAGAGTGACTTAGCTGGGTGGTTCTGGATCCATGTTTCTTAGGAGGTTGTAGTCAGGACGTCAGCAGGAGCTGCAGTCACCTAAAGGCTTGACTGGGGCTTGAGGGTCAGCTTCTAAGAGGGCTCGCTCAGGTAAGTGTACGTGGGATGCCTCAGCGCCTCTTCCACTGTCGGTAGATGACTCAGTTCCTTGCCACTTGGACCTCTCTGGAGAGCTGCTTGACTGTTCTCTTGACATAGTAGCTGGTTCTTTCAAAATAAAACAAAAATCACAATGTCTTTTATAACCTAGACTCAGAAGGCACACTCCATATTTTCTGCAATATCCTGTTGATTACACAAGCCAGCCTATTCTGCATAGGATAGAACTACACAAGGAAGTGGATATCAAGAAATAGACCATCTTGGAGCCTGCCTATGATATCTGCTAAAGTACACTACCTCCCAAGACAAGCTCTATATTCCTAGCATAGAACGTATTATTACAGAATTTACACATTCCAGCTTTTCATGTCTATACTTTTAAATATTGAACAAAAGAACAGCACTGAAATGAAATGCCTACTGCTACTGATTTAGATCTTTAATGGAGAGGATATTGTTTATACTGCGTAAAAATTTCCAGAATAATATTCACATCATACTCAAATGTAGGAATAAAATTATATTGAATGAAGATGCTGAATGGTTTTTCAATGATCCGTTATTTTGTTCTCAACCAGATTCCCATTTTGCTCTAATCTATATTACCAAAGGTTGTCTATGCTACTTCTATAAAGAGCTAGATAGTAAACATTTATAGCTTTGCAGGCCACACAGTCCCTGTTGCAATAATTCGGCTTTGCTGTTGGAATATGAGAGCAGTAACAGACAATATGTAAGTGAATAAGCATAACTGTCTTCCAATAAAACTTTATTTACAAAAACATATGGTAGATCAGATTTGGCCCACAAGGCCACAGTTTATCAATCCTTGGTTATAACCATTCTTTAGGTGGACTTTTGAACAGTTATTACTTTGATTTAAGATAATTAAAATTACTTTAAATTTTATATGACAGAATCATATTAAGTGGTTTTGTCCTGACCCATAAAATATTGTGCAATTTTAGGAAAGCTGGCAGCACTGTCAAGATAGAAAATATGAACCTCTGTAAAAAACAGAGCATAATAGATAAGACAGACTATTTACCCATCAAATAATTGCTCTAAAAATATCAAGTCATTCTAGAATACAGACTGATTTAGGGGGGCTAAAATTTTGATAATTCCTTATTCTGTTGATATCTCTCTGATAAATATTTCATATTTTCAGCTGACCTTGAATTGTCTAGACTCTATGTACTGCACCCAGCATAGAATAGGCACTCAAGAAATATTTGTTGAATGAATTAAACATCTTACCTCTTTTACCTCTTCTTTATCATCCTCTCCTCTCCCCCAGGCCTTCACTGCCTTTTCTTGTCTCTTCAGTAAGTTTGTCAGAGCATATTGTGATATATGAAGTTCATGGTTAGTTTTGCTTTTAAGAAGTCATTCTACAAAAAGTAAAGGGCAGTCAAGAAATAACTATTGGAAGAAAATTTAAGATATAAAGACTTAAAAACAAATTGGAAAATTATAGACTAGAATGAACATTGATTTCAAATAGAGCAGCTAACAGAAGCAATGAAGCATCAGACAACAGAGTGATTGGTGAGGAGTTTATTGGCCTCTGACAAAGCTATTAAAGACCAGTTCAATTTAGTCTTTCTCACCTTCATTTCTGTTAATTTTACTCTAAGGCCAAAAATTATTTTTTTTGAAAACCCACATTCTAATGTGGTTATATCTATATCTTAAAAGATATCTACTAAAATGTTCAATCATTTATTCAAACACATATTTATTGAGTGCTTACAGTGTGTCAAGCACTATGCAAGTTCTCAGAGATATACTGGAAAAGCAAAACATAGATCCTGTCCTTAATCTACTTACAGGCTGATGGGGGCTACAAAAAAATAAACAGGCATGGTAAAAATGAACAGCATCATGAGGTATAAGGTTCATACCCAACTTAATAAATTGTACATTAAACAGATGTATTAAAACTTTAATACTCTGGTCCCAAAGACAATACCGACTGTGCATTTCAGCTATTTCTACTTTTTAAAACAAAAGAAACAACAAAAAATCATAAATACTAATACTGGAATACATTTCTTGATAACTGTGTTCCAGAAAATGCAAATTATTAATAGTGTTTTAAGAGAAAAAATTTCCTAGTGAAATTTTTTGTAAAATGCTGAGTTCAACATAAACAGCTTTTTTTCCTGTTTATTATTATTGCAGGACTTCTCAGTGCCTATAAAACGGTAATAAGCACTGTGACTCACCCAGGGGGCAAGCATGGTTTACTGTCTTGAAATATATTTGATGAGGGCATGCTTTTTTTAAGGAAACATCGGTTAATAGCTACCAGGAGATGGATGTTTCTTGGGACATGGTTTTAGAAACACCACCACATTACAACTTACACATTTTAATTAAATCATATAAATTATATTCTAGGAGAGCTAATTCTTTAAGTGAGATAATAAGTAGTTTTTTTGTTAGGCAACTGTTTTTGCAACACTCTCCAATATTATACCTTTCAAATCCAGAATTTGGTTGCTTTACTCTTTTTAAAAGAAACATTTGCCCACGGTCCCATTAAAAACTATCAAATTTTGCTAATCCTCAGCTGATTAAACAACAGTATTCCAGAGAGTCCAGCTAGGTAACTATCTATGGTCTCAGCCTGCAGAGAACAGCAAAAGGATGAACGGATTAAGCCAACTGTTTGTAGCACTCAATTGTGTCCCCAACTTAAGCACCCTTTTTCTTTCTATTCATCCAACTTTTTCTCTCTTTTTATTTCTTCATAATTCCCTTTTTTCCTCCTCTTTCCTACTCTGGTTTTTTTTTTTTTTTTCTTCATCTCCCTTTTACCCAACTCCCTTTCCAATGACTTAGGTCTGTCTATGGCCACCAAAGGTTTAAGTGTATCCCTACTGGTGACCGTCATAGCAACAGTATTTTAATTCATGTGTAGGAATGGCAATAGTGAGGTAGGCAGCTCATTCATAGCAATGGAAGGGGTAAAGACGCAGTCATATCAGCACAAACTGACACCTCTTTTCCTAGTCTCCTCTCTACTGGCGCCACTGGTGCTGGCTCAGTCTTGCCCAAAGCAACTGTGGAAGATGAGACCACACCATCTTAGTGCGTGTGTATGGAGGAGAACTTCTCTTTAGGGGGGATTTAATTTATACAGTATTCATCTCCAAATCAGTCACTTTGTATTTGAGTTTTTCAAATTATAAAGTGCTCTCTCAAATACTTATTATAAACAATAAAGTACTATTTGGACAAGACACAGAGTCTTAAAGAAATTCAAACAACAATAGGTTTTGAATTGTTAGAAAAGTCCTGAATTGAATTGGTGAAAATAGAAGACAAAGTAAATGCAGACAACAATTATTTCTGGGGAGTCTCGCTTCATAGTTGCAAGTGTTAGATAATGTGGTAAATAAGCTTTTATTCAGATTATTTTAAAAAGCAATGTAGTAAGTTATTACAAAGTAGAGATCAAACCTACAAAATGAATTTTTAAAGTTATAAGCACTTTTAAAAGAAGCCTATGGGAATCCTATAGGCTTAAGCAGGAAAATCATCTAACATGCAGTGAATACTTGTATAAGCAGGGTAGGAGGCAGTGGGGGTATGAAACTGAAAATGGTTTAAGCAAAAGAAGGAAGGAAAATCAGAGACTGGTAACTGACCAAAAGAAGCACCTGCTTTCCGGAAATTAAAATCATGTATTAGGCAGCTCTGACTTAATTGCCAAATGGGGTGAAGCCCAGTCTCTAATATAAAAGGGCCCCAAATTATAATTGGGCATCATGGATTAAAATTCAATACCTGAAAATTTCCTCAGAAATGAATAGGCAACCAGGACAGACTGCAGAGCACAGTACAATATGCTTCCCACAGCTGACACTGGCAGGTCACTTTATTTGGCACCAAATAAAGTTCCCAAGTGGTCTTTAAGGGCATTCAGCTGCTGAGTGCTTATTTCATTCATCCCTTATTGTGCTGCCAGTAGCAGATCCAAAGAAGTAGCATGAATCAGCTCTGTGGATGGAATTTTCTCAGGCTGAGTGATGGAGATGCAACTGAACGTACTTCACCAATTTAGTGGGACCTCTGCTAACAGCAATACCCTGAATGGTAGCAGCTCTCATACAGTGTCATTCTACAGGAAATTCAGGGAAAATGTGGATAAAACTGAACACTAGGAAACTTCCAAAACAGATAGCATTTTGTGACAAAAAATATTTTAAATGAGAAACCTTATATATTTTTGTCCTTACTGTATAATTTAGAAAATTGTGAAACAAGGCTGTTGTCCCCCTTTGTGTGTATCTCCAGATACAAAGTAGAGGCTGACTGTTAAATTCCCTACATTTAGAATAAAACCACAGTGTTATATACTTAGCGATTTTTAGCTGCTGCTTTTAAAAGACAATTCATTCAACATCTTTAGTTTTATATGTGCTAATTTCAGAGTATATACTCAATACTGGAGTGTGTTTCCTTGTTTCTGTCAATTCTAGTAAAATTTTCTAATCATAAAATAGTATTTCATGTCCTCCCCCATGTGGGTTTAAGAACTGCAGGAGCTAGAGCAATTCTACTGAGGTCATGAACCTGTCTGACGAACTACAGATGAATGTAAAATATTCTTCCAAGCTTAACAGGCCTTATTAATGTGCAGTTCCAGTACACATTTTTTATTTAAATTCAAGGAAAGGTTAAAAGGCAGTACTTTTTATTATTGTTTTGCCTTTGGTTTAGGACAAATTCCGCATGTATCTACAACAGAAATAGTCTGCTAATTATTTCATATAAATCACTTTTAGCGGCAGTATCTAAGTGCTACTATCACTGAATGGTTACGAGGCTTACATTTCCATTAGAATTAGAATTGAGGGCTAATTATTTTAGTTAAAGCTAAATTTGATCTAAATGGGAAGCATATTTGGCACTCAATCTAGAAACCTAGGGCTGTTATTAAAAGACTGCTTGTGAATAGAGAGATGATAAAAATACATACAGATTTTTTGGTTTTCCATTTTTAGGAGAACTTGGTATAGTTACAGTGGGATCATTAACAGAAGTATAGTAATATAATATGATTAATATAAGATGTTCCATTCTTCTGTTTATGGCCAAATTTTGCAGTATAAGATGAATTAATTTGCCCAAATAAATCTGTTCAAGTACCTAAATGCTTCTCGAAATTGAATTTCTTCTAACTTCCTATTATGGAAATTTCCAAATTTACACTAAAATAAGCAGAATACTATAAAGAACCTCCATGTACCCACTATCCAAATTCAGTGATTATCAACCCATTATCTATCTTGTTTCACCTATATCCCAACCCCTTCCCTCATCACACTCTTCCTCTTGAGCAGACTAAATGTAGAAGACAAACAGTATGAGATTTTCAAATTATAACTGATGCCTTCTCTAGGTCAAGCACTTAGGAGGCGTTTTTTTTTTTCCCCCAAAGTTTACTCGGGAAAAGAATGATGTACTATACCCACAACATGAAATGATGGATGAGGTGGATATTTAGTAAAATTGTACCTCCAACACCAGGAATTCAACAATCTAGGTTTTCATTTTCTATAAATTTTCTAGGTAAGTGATAATAGTGCTCTTTTTCATCAGTGTAAACTCTCGTCCTCTGACTCTACCATTCCTCTAAAGCTCTCAGCCTTTCTTTCTCTCTCTCTCCTTATTTATTTTTGCCTCTATATAAATCGTAGGTAATAATATTTCCCACATCATAGCTGGTTACATTTTAATGATAGCCTCCAAGGACAGGTGTCAGTTAAATGAAACATATAATTAAAATTTGTGCTATTCTAAAATTGGGTTAGTTGGCAATATGCAAATCAGAAACCAACCCCATTCAGATGATAGGCATGTCGTACTCATCCAGGGTACAGAGTGTGCAGCAGATTCAACTGAGGCCCGTCTTTGCTGGGTGCCAAAGATATGATGGAGTGCTTAGTTTGGCACACCCACATTTCAGGTGTTTCTATTTGGCGTCTAAATTAGTGTTCTACACCTTGGAACTTCGGCAACCAGAGCTCTTGTTCTTGATTATCCCAACAATTTGTGTGAAGGCTATATATGTTTTACCAAGGAATTAATTTAGGTACATTCATACATGTATATGTATATATTATGCAATTATTGTACCTATGTAATAAGTATGATATTATAAATTTCTTTAACATCCAGTACTTCCTGAGTAAGAAATAGGAAGACACGATGTCTTGGTGCCAGTCTTCGATATACACCTCACCTTGTTGGATCCCATGCTTTTCCTTTCAGCCATGGTTATCATTTCCCTAAAGGAATGTCTCTTGAAGTATACTAGTGTTCAAGAGCTCCTGAGACTCCTTTGGCAGTTGCTCAAGAGCAAGCTCTCTGACTTTGTTATGGTCCCTGTTAATTTTGCTCTTGTAACTCCAACCTTTCATTGATTTCTTTATCTTTGGATTTGCCCTTTATGTCCTGCCTCACTCTGCCAAGGGAAAAACATATGATCTCTGTTGAGTTGGAAAAGTCATTACCTTTTCACCTGTAGTCCTCAACTATTGACACCCTGCATGAATTTGTGCCAGGCTCTAGTTCTCTTGGTCCCACTAACCACTGAGATGTAGTCCCTTCTACTCTTGGACTTCAGTCTGCATGTCCCACATGGTCTTCCAATAAGGGTCTCCTAGGCCCATGCAGTGTCTGTCACACAGTATGATTTTACTGCCAGGTCTTCTCTATGTTCTTACCAGGCTCCTTGGTGATACACTGGCTGATAGACTTATCAGCTAGTCTCAGCTATGTTTTGTAAGCTGAGTCTTCAGTCTCAGTGATGTCTCTGGCTTGCCTTAACTCTTAAGCTTGAGCCTCTGTGAATCAGCAGTCAGATGAAGACAATTTCACTTCCCCAACTAGGTGTCACTTGCAAGATTATCCTGTCAGGAAATTAGCCCATTCTCTATGCTCATTTACCCAGTTTCCTGTTTCAAATCTTTCTCTTCTCCCATAGCTTCAAGGCACAGGGAGAAAAAAAATCAAGTTGTTACTATTCAACCAGAAACACCTTTATTTTAAAATTATTTTTAAGTTATTTAAATGTTCAGTCTTTCCTGCCTCACTGTGTGGGTTTCATGCTAACAAATGCACTATAGAAAGATTTAGATACATGTTTCCTTTGATTTTCTTTTGAATAAATCTGGATTTTTAAAAAATCAGTAAGGAAAGGCACAAACTATTAGGAAAGCATTCAGGGTAGATTAATTGCTTATCAAGTTTTCATTCTCTCTTCAAAACATGTTGAACCACTTGTTTTACATGAATTCTAAAGGCTGGCACTAGCTTTCACTTCAGGAAATAAATGACACAGGGTATTATATTTTAAGGACCATTAAAACCTTGAAATTGCACGGTGATTTAAAAAACAACAAGTTATTTAGCCTAGATAGCTTTGTAATGGTTATACAATAGGGAAATTCATTGTTAAATGACCCTCCCACTCTAACTTCACATATAATGCTTGGCAGGAAGAGGAAGGAGAAATGAGACCAGCATCCGGTACACAGGGTGTAATGTAAATAATGTAGGAACGTTAGGGGTCTGGTGACAAGTGGATTGGAGATAATGCACCAAATCTTCCTTGGAATCTTGTGCTTATGGACCCCACAGTTGGTGATTAGAAACTTTTTTGGCCAGTACTAACGAGGCTAGTTCATTGCTGTTGTCATAATTCCAAACTTCCATACTCTTACTACAGGAGTTGCTCTTATCTGTATGTTAATGTATTTGAGATAAACAACAGAAGGTAGCTGTAATATTGTTAATGAAACTATTTTAATATAAATGATTTGGGAATTATGTTAAATGGCATTTGAATCTGATGCATCTATTGTCTAATTTATCACCTTTCTAACCTTTTCTTTTACACCTTCATTAGAACATTTAGGAAGGTAATGAAACCTAGCTCACAGGTTAGAGGCAGAACATGACAAGTTCTAAATTAACAAGAATGATAACAGAAAGAATTCTTTTCAGCAGAATGACAAACCAACAACAACAATAAACAAAAAGAAAACTCCACCTGTTTTTATGACAGCATTTGAGACTATAAAGAAGCAATAATTGCTTAACTAACCAAAGTGATACAGTTCATTATTTTTCTATTGCACGTTTATGTAGTTTTTCCCCTGAAGCACATGCATAATTTGTATTTTTTTAAATATGATTTACATATGGCACTTGAGGAGAAATGTTTTAGAAAACCATAAAGTGTTCTTCCTTGTAGAGGCAATGTCCTTTCTTGTTAATGCCGAGGATGCTTTTCCCCAAGCACTCATTCCCTGCTCAAGATAGTGTAGCGACTAATGAGGAAAACACGACTAGTACCTCAGTTGAATGTTTTCCTTTGTTTATCTACAGGGAGTTCATCCTGCAATGGGAAGAATACTGTAGTATCAATGAGTCTAAAAATGCTCAGATTCTGCCAAGAGGAAAGTTATAAAGCTTTGTGTACCCATGGTTTAAATTAATCTAAAACAATGCAAAAGGAACTGTATCATCTCAAAGAACATCAACCACACTTAATGCTTTCATTGTCTTGTTTATAAAATACAACCCATCTTATTTACATGGGTCTCATTTCCAACCACAGGGTCACTGATTGGCAATACTAGAAGAGGAGCATTTAAATGGCCATCTCTGATACTGGCACTTGCCCCTTATTAAAGGTATATGATGTTTTTCAGCCTACTTGGGATTTCCAGAGTAGTTCCAGTTATTGGCAGTTTTTGAAAACAACTCTATACCCAATAATAATGAGCACCTTCAGTTGGATTTTTTTTTAAAGATGGCATTAATTCAGAATATAAATTAAGAGAATATGTTTGATGGTGAAAAGGTGCAAATCTACCCACACATTTTGGTTTCATGTATAAAATATAAATAGCATATGAACTCTACCTCGTGTCCTCAGAAAGAGCTGCAGCTTTTTTTCCCCTTCTGAAGCGTGTTCAAAATATGCTATTTTAAACATAATAATCCATAAATAAAATATAGGGCTTGCCAAAATTATTTTTTACATATATATATATATAGGATCTTCAAACACTGATCTGGACTTTGATTTTCTTCTGAGATACAACTTAAGAGCTTTAAAAAAATGTCTTTTAAAAAATTCTTACAAAATATGTAAGGTGGTTTTTTTCTTTTTTTGATAATTTGTGTTTCTATATGGCCAAATTGCTCTGTTGTTATAAATACTGTATGTAAAATTACCAGATTGCCTGGCATTTCATTTTTACAAAGGATACTGCATCGTTAAGCATTGAAAGAATATAATATAACTATTCAAACTGCTTAAAATATTTTGTAGCCATAAATTATTATCCAAAAATATTTTTCAAGTAGATAAAAAGAGTTGTCAATTCTGCATAGTGAATGCCTCATAAGGGGCTCGTTTGTGGTTGAAAACTGAATAAAAGCAGTAAATTAAGACCAGACTTAACCATAGAGAAGCCATAATCCACTGCAGATTTCCTTGGTGAATGAAGTATTGTTATGTGGATTTATCCTCCTTGCTTGTACAGTTAACAAGTCACATCTGTGGCCAAAGTGTTGTCTGTGCTCACAGATAATGTGGGTTCACTAACCCCAGGGAGGTAAGCCCACAGTGGTTTATATTCTATTGATAAGTGCAAAGTAAACTTCACAACTGTTTCACAGGAGCTGCCTTTGAAAGGGCAGAAAGGATGTTGGACGTGAACTATTGTTAAGGATGGTGAGGGGTATCACAAGATGATGGGCGGGCACTTGAGAAACTGTGAATGACACTGGGTGTTCAGTTTTCTAATAGGCATTATATTAGCCTAGATGAAGCCAAGTGAAAGGTGGATGTTAAAAAGGACAGGAGCCTCTGGGGCTTCTGAATGTACCCAGAACTGAGAAGGAGTAGGAATATGGTATAGATTAAAGGAGCATCACTCATCATAAATATTCAATTTCAAGAATTTAAATAGTTTACAGACATAGAAGCCCTTGATGATTATTTTATCCAGCATTGTTGATTTTCCTCTGTTGTTTGTCGGCAGCCACCATAATTAATGAGTAAGACCCTGGAAATCTTGACGATGAGTCAGTTTAGTCTAAAGTCTGTGTATTTTCCTTTGTGATTACATGCCAATAAAATAACTGATTTACCTTTTTGTAAATTAAGCTAAAGGGAGCCAAATCAGTCAGATCTCTGCTATTTTTTTTTCTTTTAGAGCCCAATGTTTCCAAAGGACATTAATTTTGATTTCTCTGATGAAGGCTTGTGGCTGCCCCTCATACTTTACAAAATAGTACCAAATCAGAGCCGAAAAGAAAACTGTAAGTGAACATTATTTCAAAACAGTTGTTTTTCTTTATTTAGGAAAAGTTTCTCAGATTTCTCTGTAATTCATTCCAATATGTTCACTTTGTAAGAGATGTGGGAAAAGAGAAAAGAGAGAGAACACGTAGGTGAAAAATGCCTTTTTATTCTATAGAGAGTTGATATTTTAAAATGTTGAGTCCAACAGCTTTCTAAAACAGTATAACTAAAGTCAACTTTGCAAGAAAAACGTTTATTCTTGAACATAAGCAGGTACTTGTATCTTACTGTTATAGTAATGTGTATAAAGTATGCCTTGTTTCAGTGTTGGAATCCTTCAGATCAAGAAACTTTCTTGAAATTTTTCAAAATTGGAATATTGTTTTTCTGTAAGAGGTAAAATATTTGGGCTAATGAGATCTTTATTAGATTCAGCAACTCTATTAAAGTGTAAACAGGCTATCTGCTCAAGAAAAGGTCATTGGGAATTACAAAGTAACATGGATCTCCTCACACTGATAAAGAGACCCTAGGAAACATTCGCTCTTGTAAATATGTGGAGATTTGATCTGATTCCTGAAGGATAAAGTTTATAATTACCATCTTCACTTAATTAAGAAAAACCATGACTTGGTTGTACTCATTACATCTTTACAAAAGTGTATTTCTGAGGAAAGCACAATCTTTTTGTTTTGTTTTGTTCGTGCTTTCCATTTTTTTTTTGTACTATAGCACAATCTTGAAATCTGTAACATTATAGGATATATGTGTACATTCCATCAATACTGCTGGAGTTTCAAAAGCCTTCCTTCCAGTTAGTGAAGAGGGGTAGGGTGCTAGTTTCATGTAGGTTTAGTTCAGATTGCCTACAAATTTTGTATAAGTTCCTGAACTTAAAGACAATGTTTTTCTAATCAAATACAACTATTTAAATCACATCCCTCAGCTCACCCCCCATACATACACACACCCTCTTTGGAAGTTGAAGGTAGAAAACTTTAAGAGAAACTGTCATTAGCAGTAAATTACTCTCTGGTGCTTTGGCGTTATATTTTCCAAAGTGGTTGCAGATTGATCAAAATAGTGATTTATTGTTATACTTTTCCATGGCTTCTGTGTACTGTAACAATTTAATAAAGTAATAGGACTTAGTCTTAAAAGAAAGAGTGCTCATTAGCGTTTGTAATTCCATGTTGTGTGGCATGTTAAGTGTTGTGAAAAGGTTATGGATCTACTCACTGTAGCATCAAAAGTGTAAAGGTGATAGGTGAGATTCTCTTTGTTGCAAGTGCTGAGAAATAATCATTTAAAGGTCAGTTGCACTCAAAAAAGAACATTTGTTTAATAAGTAACTCATTTTGGGATATGTTGCATTTTTAAAGGTTACAGTAGACCAATTTGCCA
The DNA here is from genome assembly GCF_048564905.1 of Vicugna pacos. Lineage (NCBI taxonomy): Eukaryota > Metazoa > Chordata > Mammalia > Artiodactyla > Camelidae > Vicugna > Vicugna pacos. The sequence goes on along the minus strand of NC_132999.1, from coordinate 7,831,042 downwards.
GTGATGTCAGCAAGAAGTACTATTAAAGTCATTGGTCCTAGTAAAACAATCCACATTGCACTCTTTCTCACATAGCCCAGCACACATCAAAAAGTGCCCCAAACCATTCATAATGTGGTTTAGTACTCAGCTCCTCCTAAAGGCAACAGTGCAGCTTTAGGAAAGAAAACGTGTTAGTACACACGTGCATACCATCCCACATCTGATTCGTTCTATTTTGCTTCATTCTTTCAGTTTCATTATTATCCAAGAACATGCCCATGTGTCATGAGTTATAAGATTTCTCACTGAATTGTATGCCAAAACTATCTTGCTAGAAACTCTTATAGGAATGAGATAACTATTTATTCAGCTATATAAATGAAAAACTATTTATTTCTATCTTTTCTTATTCCGAGACCAACTTCCCTCCTACTACTTTCCCCATCCCAAGCCAAAAATAATTTGGCTTGGCAATAAAATGAAGTGTTAATCTCTTATGTGGACAAAAGAAAAGTAACAACAGTAATATGGGCATTTTTTTTTTAATACAGAAGGGTTTTTTTTTTCCCCCAAGATCTGAATAAAGGTGGTAGTTTAATACAATTCCTTTAGTATGAAAAAATTTGCCTTTAGGGAACTGGTGCACAGAAATAAAAGTTATTGTTGTTTTCATATTTAGCATTTTTGAAGCAGTGTTTTAAGCTGGCAGTAATTTTCTCTAGAAGATTAGATTTTGACTTGAGATGGATATATTAATAAAATAATTTCAAGAAAAGTCTGTCCAGAAAGCAACCCCTCTGAATACGCGATTGCTTAGGATTTACATTTACTTTACTCTTTACATAAGTTGCAAAGCTTCCCAGTTGTGGCATTTTGTTTGTGATAAACAGTGAGTTCTTCAGTGTTTTTAAGGAATTGATTTTTAACGTAAGCTGAATAAGAAATGTAATTACGATTTAAAATAATACATTTTCATGCAAACTTCTAAGATTTGTTATTTAAATTTAAAGGAGCTGGAAAGCATATAACTTTTACCCTATTGTAAATTAAGAACTGTCTTTAGGTCCGTAAGACATTTGCAATTATAAGAAAATACTATGCTCTTATTTCAAGCAACTTAGCTAAGAATCAAGTTATTCTCTTAATTTGCCTTGCTTTTCATTTGAAAGAGGACAAAATCTATTTCCTGGGCAATTTTGCAGAGCAAAGATATTAATACTTTGGGGTTTAATTGTATCCTGTGTTTAAATACACTGTGGGTGAAACCCCAGACCTCTGCTTAATTGCTGTGAGAAAATAGCCTGATTTCTCTGAGATTAGGCACACGCTTATGTATACTTTGACCCAAGAGTGCCTCTTTCAGAATTAATCTTCTAAGGTAGAAGGATTTGCTTTTATATGTGCTGCAGGGCCATTCGTGACTAACGGGGCCTAATAAACTAACTTCACCCTCCAGACCTCGCTTTTGCTGTCAACGTTTTTCTTCATCTATTCGTTTCACACATCTCTTGTCCAGTGGCTTATTAGCAAAACCCTAAACTGAGCAGGAGGAATAAGTTTAATGGTGTTTTTTAATTAGAGGACTTTGAAATTTAAATCAAATATTTCAGAAATAAATGAAAAAGAAAACTTCTGTTTTTACTAATGAAATGTAAAGTGTTCTAAAATAACTCCATTTAAGTAAACACTGTAGCCTTGTGAAAAGACAAACAATTCACATTTACTTAAAATTTTGCTCTGCAGCTGTATTTTGTTGGATTCGTCTAATGTATGAAAGCGCTTTTTCTTTCCCATCAGCTACATCAGAATTGTTTTTGTAAGATGTAACAGAATGTTCTGGTTTTTAAATATTTATATTAATCAAAGTTAGAGCTGTTTATATTTTTTGGCAATAGGGCTTTTCTTTAAAAGTGATGCACTTCCATCTAACTAAACAAAAGTGTTGAAATGGCCTGTCATGTAAACTTCAACATAGTACAGTTGGTAATAGAAATTTTGAAGACATGAGGAGAGGGGCGCTAGTCTCTAGGCTTCAAGTTAAACATGGATTAATAAAATGTGCAACATTGGTTATTTTCAAGATTTTCCTGAGGAAATATCATTCATTGCCACGTATAAACTATGGAGTTACCTGACTGAAAGTTTTGAATTCAGGTTCCTTGCTTTGTTTTCTGGCGACATTGGTAATTCAAGCCTAAAAGCTGGCCAGAACAAACCGCTAAAGCTGAGGGCTTACTAAATCATTCAATTCATAAAAAAACTTCTTTATATTTTATGCACTTCTTAACAGTTTTAGTAATGACAAAAATATCTTCATGTTATTTATCTACAATCTTCTATATTTTTGAGCAAAAACAGCTCAAACTAAAGCATTTTTGAAGTCAAATCTATAGCTTTGTCATTACTACCAGCTTTGATTGGCTAATAAAAAAATTGTATGGTCTGTCTGAATTCTCATAAGGGAAATGGAGTCTCTATTAAAGACATTTAAACAGCAAGCCAACCCTTGACAAAATTCCTTCATAGTTAATGCAGTTCTTTTGTAGTTTGGACAATCCCAAATACTCTAGAAGCTTAGTGAGATACACCTTTAAGTCGACTGGTCCACTGGGGCTTGTGCTGGTGGTGGTGATGGTGGTGCCATTTTCGTTGGATAGTTCAAATTGTGATGATTCATTTGTAGAAAATTATCCTAAACAGGAAGAATGGGACCAGAGCACTTAGTCCCAAACATGGAAGTTATAAAGGCTTTTGCTTTCAGGGACTGGTAAGCACCTATCATACAAACAGGAAGTATTATTATGCATTGCAGGCAGAAGGGCTAAAGGTCTCCTGTTCGAACTTTTGGCCCTTCCAGATTCCTTGATCCTTCGTTATTTTGTTTAACTTGATGTAAGTCTTGACCAGTAGCTGACTCTGAGAAAACATTTCCTGACATCATTTGCAGAGGTGATGTGGGATTATTATGTGTGCCTTTTCATTTTAGGTTGAGAGTGAAAAGTCTAACAGTGATGCCTGGTTAATACTTCATATATGATCTTTTAATTACCAAGTCAGACTAATTCATTCCTTTGGCCTTTAGCATTACCACTTTATTTTCAAACATTGGTTAAAATAACCAGTGTACTCACACACACACATTCACAAACGCAGGCACATTTAAAGAGGCAAACATGTGCTGTAGTAAAAGAGGAAAGAAGTAGGCTCCTTTTAATTACCTCATTCATAATATAAAGTGGTAAGGGAAGAGCAAAAAAGGTCAGAGTATAATAAATATAAAATTTAAATCTCTAAACTAATTTACTTTTTTTATTGTACCAGCTGAAGCCAATGAAAATAAACATGTATTCCATTATGTCACACTATTATGGATAATTATTAATATCTTGTTTCCAGTTTTTATGCACTCTTGGTGTAATCCAAATCTGTGCATTAGCCTGGGTAGGGGGTTTTGCTTGACATAATTGACATTATATAGTCCAAAGCACAGAGAGAAGAAAACGTATCTATAATCTTTACTCATTTCCAAACAGGGGGATAATCAGACTTCTCTTTCTATTGTACGCCCTCCCTCTTCATGCAAAGTTTCCTTTGAAGTCAGAGGGAGCTGCAGGAGAGGCTGAGAATGTGGCTGGAGGAAAAGAATGAATATTATCAGGTCAAATTCTCATAACCAGGCTTTATGCCACATTAACCATTGCGTTTCCTATAATGAAAAGCCTTTTATTATCATTTAACCTTCAGATTTATTCTAAGATCTAATACAATTTCTAATAATACACTGGGGATTTTTCTTAAGAATATTTATTTGAACTTTCTAAGGCTATATCCACAACCCAGCCCCTCAAAAACATAAAGAAAATTTTTTTTAAGAAAAACTGAAATCTTAGCATCACTTCCTGCTTATATGAAAGTCTAGAAGAATCAGAAATCCTAGCCAGTTAAACTAGCCTCCAGAGTGACTACAATGCAGAGAAGTTATAAAGGAGGTGGTAGTTGACTACTTTTAAAACACTCTCCTCTCAGTTCTCCCTGGCTCCCTTCTTCCCACCTTCAAGGAAAGACAAAATATAGGCTTGCATTTTAGATCTCCTAGCTAAATTTTAGGCTTGCGATTGCCACTTGAAAGTTTATTTCTTAGTCCCTGTTTGTTACAAATCACAGGAAGCATGAACTGTTATAATTCATAGGGAGTAAAGTTATATAAACTCATGTAACAATAGACTGAAGGTGTGGACAGTCATTTGATTTAGGTGAACAGACCATTGTCCAAAGATTCTCTTCAGTTTCCAAATTTCTAATGAGAGGAAAAGGATTGAAAGCAGGGTCTAGAATAGAATAGACTAATTTGTTGGGCTGAGAAGCTGTCTGGAAAAAGCCAAGTTCTTCATTCAATATATACATATAAAATTCTGTGTGATAATAATTATCACATGGCTTAGAATAGTATTCTTTTAAAAAGTATTTATTTTAATATATATTTTCATACATAAAGGTATATATTTTAATAAATATATACATATTTTTAAGAGTACTATGCTAAGCCACATGGTCATATTTACAGATACAAAAGCAATTCACATGATCCTTGAAAAATTCAAATTTGTGTGAGGGAGGAAAACATGTTAATAAGCAATCACCAAACAAGTATGACAAGCAATGTGACACAGGCATGTACTATGCTATAAAAGCACAGAGAAGGAAGTTATTCATTCTTCCTGGACTTTGGAAAGAAGTGCTGGGTTGGTCAATAACAATTTCACAGGAAAGGTGACAAGTAAACTCTGTCTTAAGGTATAAGCAGGTATTCACAAGCAGAAGAAGAGGGACGGGCCCTCCCAGGCAGAAGGAGTAGCGTGGATTCAAACCCAAGCATGTCTTATTCAGGGAATAAGTTGTTGAGTCTGCCTGCAGCACATGGTATACAAGCTGTATGTAGAGGAAAGAGTCTACTAGAATTCAGTTCCAAGCTATAGGCCAAAGCCTCGTATATTATGCTAAACAGTTGAGACTTCATCCAGGAAACTGTGGAAAGTCACCAAAATATGTAAGCAGAGGACTAACATGATTAGAATTGTTTTAAAAGATAGTTGGCCCCAGTATAGAGGAAGGTTTGGACAGTAACAAGAATAGGATAATGAACATCACTGATAGCAAAGTAGAGAATTGAAAATGAATGGGTGCCTTGGCTATAGTAATGAATTAAGGAGAGATTTTAGGAGGTAATTTTTTTTTCAATTGGCAACCTCAATCTATGCAACTTTTCATGTGCACACTATCAGGTTTGGGTCAGGGTGATGGGTGGATAAAAGATTTTTCCAGTAGTAGAAGATGGTGTCATAAGTCAGAATTCCAGGAAGTAGGACACAAGTATGAAATTCATCTGAAAATAATTTATTAAGGGAGTGCTCTTAGGAGAAGGGGAATAAGAGGAACTGAATAGGCAGAAGACAGCCAAGAAGGATGTAGGCTTGGATGAAAACTAGCTTTACCTTACCCTGGTCCCTTGGGAAACTCTGGAGCATAAATTGTACCACCGGATTAACACCTCTTATTTCCAGAGAGAATAATTTTCAGCTGACTTGGCACTATTAAACTGAGGGCAAATCTTTGAGAAGGATGCAGCCATGAGCTATCAGCAGCCAAACATTCACAGCAGCCGGTGGATGGGAGTGACGCCAGTGACACACCAGTCTACCCTTTGCACTGCTCACACTCACTCGCTTCGTACATTAAGTTTTCTCTTTCCAGGCCCAGCTGCTTCAGGATTCTGATTAGTATAATAGTTTAGTATAGTGTAATGTTTTCTAAGCTAATGCGTAAGAGAAGAGATAGAACCAACTACAGCTTCTCCTGCTGCAGTTTGTCCCAAGGCCGTAACATAGTCATCATCTCCCCCCTCCATCACTCTTCCAGATGCTCTTTTTTATAGGTTAGTACTTCTGCAGGTCTAAGTGGATTGCCTGGAGGGGTAAGCCAAATTAGCATCTCTAAGGTGCCCTGAGCGCCCGCTTGCCATGCCCTTATCAGGTTGTGGTTGCTGTCCTTGCCCATTGCAGTTAAACAAGACATGGGAATACCAAAATATGTCCCAAAGATCACCTGAGAGACAAACACATTACTCCCTGCCTCCTATATGTGGCATTATTGCTGCCGCTTCATCAATAGTAAGGTCAGTTTCCCTCCCAATATAGAAACTTGTTTGTGCCAGCTAGTCCAGTGGCACAGGAGCCCAAAGTAATCTGGCAATAACTTTACATTTACTGAGACTCTTGCGATGTCCCCTGATGGAAGCTTCCCTTCATTGGACCAAGGACCTCTAGATTCAAAAAGCTAAAGTTACAGGGATGGATCACTGGAAGTGATGGTGAATGGAGTCTGTCTGACATCCACCGTTTGATTCCTGAACTCATGTATCCTACCTTTGGGGGACAGAGTACCATATATCCATGGTTAAAAGTGAATACAATGCCCTGAAAGATGGCAGGTACCCATGCTCACAGAGCATCATCTCTAAGCTGGTGCCTTAGTTGTGTAGAGTGTGGTAGGACCGGTGAACCCCAGGGTCATGTGCCCATTGACATACGTCCTTTGTCATAAAGTGAGTTCCTTGGTCCAATTAACATGATGCTATCCGTGTAGTGCACAAATATGATGTTCTGCAGGATATCCAGACAGTCCCAGTCCTTTCAGACTGTGTTTTGCCTGAGCTGCAGAATTAACATAGCACTGAGAAAAGAGCATGACCACTGTTGTTTATCCACATGAATGTAAACTGCTTCTGATCTTCCTTCCTGATAGGTATTGAAAAAAACATATTTGCCAGAGTAATAACTATAACCTTGTACGCAGGTAACTTGCCCTAGTGCATATATCAAACACAGCATGGCAGTAGCTATTGAAACCACAACTTGGTTAAACTGGCAATAGTCCACTGTCATCCAGCACGATCCATCTAGTTTGTGTATCATTTAGACTGATGATTTATATGGCGATACGATGGAGAACCTCACCCCCGCATCCTTTAAATCTCTGAGAATGGTACTAACCGGTGCAATTTTCCTCAGGGTGTGACCACTGATTTTTGCAGAAAAGATAGGACTTCCACTTGGCTTTTGCTAATACGATAGCCAGTGAAGAAAACAATGATAGAATTCTATCAATTTCTCAAAGTATAATCAATTGTACATTCAAGGACTAGGTAAATGACCACTGGATGAATGTGTGGACCCAGTAGATCTACCATGAAATAAATCTGGATCAGGATTCCTCCATTTACTTCCTGCCACTTATAAATCCCCATGCCAACAGAGAGCTCATGATAGTGCTACAGCATCAAATCATGCCTTATATCTAAGTCCCAGAAAGATCTGAGTATCTCCTTTGCCCAGTGTGTAGTTTCCTGAGTAAATAGCCCTTGTCCTTTTTGGGAAGGCCTCTAGAGTCACACTTGTTATAATGTTGCAGTTTCTTTCTCATGGGGACTCAGCATCTCTTTCAGTCAGTGGGTTCTGGCTCTGAGAACTGGAGCATGTCTGAAGACAGAGCAAGAGATTTTAAAATTTCTAGTCAGTTACCTGATCTCAGTCTTGCTCATCTTTTTTTAAATCTCCTTTGATTATATATTAAACAATACCTTTGTTGGCTGCCCATCTGTCTTGCTCTTAAACAAGGTAACCACTCCCATAGATACTTTAGAAGAGCCCCCCCTCCCCACCTGCAGGACAGCCATTCCAACCTGGCTTCCCTTTACGGTGATTGTACCCACTTTTCTTCTGACAGTTCAGTGCTTCCCTGTACCCTCCGCTAACCTGGAATTCTACCATCCCCACTGCTATAGTGGACACCAGTCCTGTAACTGGGTCTCCACTATCCTTGGCCTGGGAAGGGCTATACTTCTCCACTGTTGGAATCCCCCTTATCAGCAGATTCCTCATCACACTAATAAACAGAAGTTTTTCTGACCTTGCTGAGGCACATTCTCAGAAATGGGTTGCTCAGTATTAATCAGCCCATTTTTGCATGCCCATTTTTTAGTCTGTTTTTCCTGCCTGCACAGTCTGTTACTACGTGCTGGGAGCGCTGCTTCGTTTCATGTGGGCCGTCACTTTTTCCAAGCATCCAAGAGCTATCCCAGTCTTATATTAGACCTATCAGCCAGGACCTTGCTAGGGTGTTAAATTCTCTCGCTAGAGAGTAACACTATATTGGCAAACAGTTCATATTGCTTATATTCTCCCACGTTGATCCAGAACCCTCAGAGGCCACCCCTAGGCATACTCTTTGGACACGTATCAGGCAACGCCTGGTACTCCTTAGTATATAAACTCATCTCCTTCCTTGGAAGACCATTACTTTCCTGGGTAGCATATGCCAAGATACAGTTCCAAATTATCAGTCTGAGTCCCATGACGGGAAGTACAGACAGATTCTGAGGACTGTCTTGTGATGAATCTGCCTCATCTGAGACTTTGTAGTCTTCAAGAAGGAGGCTCTCTTCTTCAGTAAGAGGGAAGGGGCTTACTAGGCACTGCTGCAAGTCAGAAGTGTTTGGGAGCATACGCAGATTTAAGGTTCTCAACTACCCAGATGTTCCTATCTCAAATCTCAGGATCCTACTCTTTTTCTTCCAGGGACTGACTGTGGCCTAGGAGACTTGCCTAAGTGAAAATTTAGCCTTCTTTAAAGTTCTGCCACTTTTACAATTATGATGTGAGCCTAATCTTCAAATCTGTTTGCCCTCTAGCTACAAGAGATGAGTGTCTCTTTAAATGCTGCTAATGAGTCTTTCTGACTCCCACAGTTTGCTTTAAATTCTGAATAATAGATCTGAGCCTGTGTGGCAGATAGGCTGTGAGAAGGTTCCCAATGAGCCCAGCCTCCTAGCATTTACACCATTGTATCATACACTTTCTTGAGTACGGGCTGGCCTTTTGACTTGCTTTTAACCAACAGAACATGATAAAGGTGATGCAGTGTCATTTTCATGATTAAGCTACATAAGGTTGTGACTTCATTCTTGCTAGCAGAATCCCTCTCTTGCTGGCTTTGATGAAGTAATCTGCCTTATTGGAGAGGCCTATGTGTCCAGGAACTGAGAACAGCCTTCAGCCAGCTGGTCACAAGGAACTGAATCCTGTCAACAATCACATGAGCTTGAAAGTGGATTCTTTCCCAGTCAAGCCTCAGGTACAACCCCAGCCCTGGATAACACCTTGATTATAGCCTTTTAAAAGATCCTTTAGCAGAAGACCGAGTAAGCCATCCCTGAATTCCTGACCCATAGAAACAAGGAGATAATAACTGTGTGTTGTTTTAAGCTGCTAAATCTGTGATCATTTGTTACACAGCAGTAGTAACTAATAGAGTATGTGTTTTTCTCTTTTCAGTGTGTGGATGATACTTAGTAACAGTCATTCAAATCCGTAGTTCTTATAGTTCCAATTTCCTCTACTTCTCAAAGCTGGAGATACTTCATTATCTGTGGTATCCCCTCCTACCAGTATCTCAACCCGTGTGTGAACATTTTAGCCTGGAGTTGGCAAACGTTTTCTGGAAAGGACCTAAGAGTAAATATTTTAAGCTTCGCAGGCCATATAGTATCTGTCTCGAAAGACTCAGCTGTGCTCTTCAATGCGTAAATGACGGTACTCCAATAAAACTTCATGAACAAAAAGCAATGAGCTGGATTTGGCCCACAGGTCATAGTTTGCTGACCTCTGATCTTAATAATCACACTGCTTCAGAATTGCCAGGAACTGGCAATACCATACCTACCATCAGTGACGTGGAATCTCATTGCCATCTACCTCCAGAATCTCATCTCAGACTCTGCTTCCTAGGCCCACTTCCAGGACCATCCATCTTAGCCTGGGTTTCCTAAAAACAGAACCTAAGAAAAAGATTCTTATAAAAGTGATTTACTGAGGGTGTGCTCTCAGGAGAAATGGAAGTGAGGAGAGGGCAAGGGAAGAAGTTAAGCAAGAATGTGTGTTCAGCTGAAAACTATGAGAGCCTTGTCCCAAGGGAAGCTCTGGAGCACCAGAGTTCAATCCACCCTTGGAGCAAGGGAGCCTGGAAGGGTGACCTTTCATTCTCTTTATATATCAGTTAACCATTGGCTGCTGGCAGCGCTGGTAGGGGAACATTCCAAGCAAAGCAGCTTCCCTTCTCAGGAGAAGAGGGCAGCTGTGAACTGGGAGTGAGTACCCCTCATAGCAGTTAGGGGAGGGGTCCTTCCCTGTTCTTCCCTTGCGGCAGCCCTTTTACCCCAATTAAGCTTTTCTTAGTAGTCTGAAAGCATTTTCATTAATTTCTAAGGGGTAGAAATGGGGTGATTAAAATGCAAAGAATATTTATGATGCCTAAAAGGATGCCAAATAATTACTGTTAATTTTTATTATATACTTTTTTGGTTTTGCTGATTATCACTTTCTTTATCCCATTTGTCATAACTGGAACCAACACAAAGTGGATGAAATTGAATGACAGTTTGGGGAGCAATTAAAGGAAACATGGGCAATACCAAGATGCAAAACAAGTAGCTCCACATTCTCGTATCATCTTGTGCTCAGTGTAATATAGTACAATAGCAATCTTCCCCCCTGCTCTATCCCATATCAGCTGCGTGAACTTCAGCAGGTTACTGAAAACTTTGTGCCTCAGCTTTCTCTGTGTAAAACTGAGCTAATACTACCATTTGCCTCATGTAGTCATTGTGGGAGGAACTGAACTACACACGAAAGTATTTACAACAGTGCCTGCTACATAGTACACATCTAGTAATTTTTAGCTTTATTATTGTTGTTGACATTACGTTTGTTGTGATTGCTGACTTATCTGCTGTTATATTTACATGCACACTATTTAATGCACCTTTATTTGTGCTGTGTGTTACAGACTCTTATTTCCTGTTAGTCCTGCACCTCAGAATGCTCGAAAACAGACTTTAGGCTAGTCTGCTCTCAAGTAAAAATCCAAGTCTCCTTCCGAGATCCTATGGGAAATTCTGCAAAGAGCCATATGCTTGCGTCCCTTCTGTAGAGAAATAGTTGGAAGTGTACTTATGCTTCTAAGCAAAACCATGAAAACAATTTTTTCTCTATCCACATCTAAGATAATTATCCTTTAGTAATAAAACTTCAAGAGCCTTCAATCTTTGGTAAGGTAAAATTATACTTTAATTTTGTTGGCTTGGCCAACCATAAAAAAGAACCTTTAGAGAGTTTGAAAATATTCTGCAGATTTCCATACATAGATTTGCAACTATGTATATAGAAACACATAAAGAATATTGTTTATTGTATATTTATGCACAATGCTTCAGGAGATTACAAGTTTCCAACTTTTAGATTCATAAAAATACTTTTGAATTTACAATAATGCTCAGATAGCAAGATTTTTTCACCTTGGATCCACATGAAATATATCTGGTCCTCATAATCTGTCTAGCATTTCTACTTCTTCTCTTCATCTTTATAAATCACTGCTCAATAAACAAGGAAATAGGAACCAAGCAACTAGGGAGATTTGGAAGAAAGAGCACAATTATTTGACAAGTGAAACATCTGGAAAGGGATCATGGCCTCATTATCTTTCAAAAATAGTTAATGAAACTGTTCTTTAGTTCACAGAAGAATTGTAAGTGGAAGTGCTTCATCAAACATTAACTAAGAAAATGTATGCCAATGCTTTGGATAAGTCACGTTGTCATTTTGCTCCATAAATATTTATTTTGCAGATGGTTTTTAAACCTACCCGTTTCCATTTTATAAGGAAAAGTTAAGTTGGTGTATTTATTTTAGATTATATTACAGAACTTTTCAACAGTTGGGATTTTTAAAAACATGAATTCAGTTCCTTTTCCTAGTTAAAGTTAGTGTTTTGAATTGAACAAATCACAAAGGAGTAGGATTTTCATACTCATCAGGTAAAAAGATTGGTCTCACCTATTCTGTCTTTTCCTTGGAAATGTAAAAATCTGTCTTAAATAAAGAAGAATAAAATAATGCCATTTACAGCAACATGGATGGACCTAGAGATTACCATTCTAAGTGAAGTAAGCCAGAAAGAGAAAGAAAAATACCGTATGAGATCACTCATATGCGTGATCTGAAAAAAGAGGTAAAAGAGGACACTAATGAAAACGAAAACAGACTCACAGGCATAGTAAACAACCTATGAGATCACTCATATGCGTGATCTGAAAAAAGAGGTAAAAGAGGACACTAATGAAAACGAAAACAGACTCACAGGCATAGTAAACAACCTATGTTTGCGGTTGCGGGGAGGAGGGAAGGAATGGGAAGGGATAAATTTGGGAGTTTGAGTTTGCAAATGTTAGCCACTGTATATAAAAATAGATTTAAAAAATTTCTTCTGTATAACACAGGGAACTATATTCAGTATCTTATAATAACCTTTCATGAAAAAGAATATGAAAATGAATATATGTTGTATATTGCATGACTGGGGCATTGTGCTGTACACCAGAAATTGACACATTGTGTCAATAAAAAAAAATCTGTTTTAAAAAATGAGAAATCTTTTGAAATTCAGCTCTTAAGAAAAAAAAATATTTAAAATCAATAAGCTATTGAAAAGCAAAAGGTTTTTCAAAGATAATTAAACTGGGAAACTAAATTTTTTCAACCCAAATATGATTATGCCTTTCTGGTTTTAAAAACTCATTCTTTAAAAAAGCCTAATTATTTTAATAGGACTTAAGTAGACTATAAGGAACCAGCAAACACATTAAATATCAATATACTGCATTGTGTCTATTTGATTCAGTCACCAAACACTTTTTGAGCAGCGACTAGATGCCAGAGACTGTGACAGGTGCTAAGAATGCAAAAATGAAATGGTGGTGACTGCCTTCAGGGGACTCGTAGTCTAATGCAGGCGACAGCCACTTTGGCAATTATCTATAATCCAGGATGACAAGTGCTGTACTAGCAGCATCAGCTATGTATTGTGGGAGCAGGAAAAAAATGACTGCCCAAATGTGGTTTAAAAGTGAGAAATGCCATAAGAACTTTTCAAGAACCAAGGATCACAAAGAGAGTCAGTCAGTATGTGAATGAAGACAGACAACAGCCTCTGTGGGAACAAATATAAAGGAAAATTCTTAACTGTAAACTCCCAGGAAAAATGGGAGTAGAGGCATTTAGAGAGCCATAAGATGTCGAGCAATATGCCTCTTCTAACATCTCAAGAGTATTTTGACGGGGCCTAAGTTGTGACTCTAATGACAGACCTCACTCTGGGCAGTAGTACCCCTGTAAGTGCTATGAGTTTGCTAAATTTCAGTAAAATTGTTAGCAGTCACAAAGATCGTAATTTCAACATGGCAGTCAACCACATGCTAAAACTAAATTTGTGCTGTGGTGTATTCAGTTCTGGGGCAAATGTGGTCACGATCAATTAATATCTAAGAAAATTACTGTGTGACAAAAACCGAAGTGAAGTGCTCAGCTCTTCATTCAGTTAATAAAACTCGTTGAGTCGGCAAGATATAATTACATGAACAATATGAATGTATTGCTTTGGCATTTGCTTTCATGTCTCTTTAGGACATTGCATGTACTACCAACCATAGTTCTTTATCTGAGTTTTCATCTTTTGCCCCTTTTTGCTTCCAGAATGCATAGATTTTACTTTTTTTCTAGACAGTTTTCTGAGGAAGGTGGTAAAAGTATATCAAGCAACAAAAACCTCTGGCTTGACAATTTTTTTTCCCTGAAACATTTCACACATGTGTGCTTTTGTTTGGGAGGTAAGACACAAGGTTAAATAGGTCTTTAGTTCTCTGCCTCAATATTCAACTTGCCTTTTGGCTGGTGAACAGACACTACTATGTTAAAATGCTGCTACTTAAATTCTTCCTTCTGTCTGTCCTCCACCTGTTTATGGGCAGTAAGTTGGTTTTGCCTTATCTTTCTGAATATTTGAATAACATGATTGATTTTTAAAAGCACTCTACAAAATAAAGATTTAAGTTCAGTCCGTGCCCTCTAAATTTATAATATAGTGAAAAGACACCTTCCAAACAAAGAAAAGATGGAAAGATATTCTTCCCTAGAAGTGTAAATGACAACAGAGAAAGCCAGTTGTCTCTTTTCTAATCCTTTGTCTTTAACATCTGTTGTTTTGGGGAGAGGGTTATGTGGGTGTTGGGTGGCATTATAGCAGTAGTTGAAAAGTTCTCTTCATCTTGTGGTGCTAATTCTCTACCTTTTGTCAATAACGTCCTATCTTACATTATCACTTTCAGATATTTTTATCCTTAGCTCATAGGTAAGAATCATATTTGCAGATATTTCATAAGCTTTAAGTTTGAAAAACACAATAGCAACAGCAATAACAATAATTAAAATATGTGAATTTATTTAATGTTTCACAATTTTCAAAACACTTGTACCTGTATTATCTCATTTGATCTTCACAATAACCACGTGGATAGGTAGGCAGATATTATTGTTTTCATTTTACACATGAGAAAGTAACTGCTTTGATTGGGTTCCCCCCCAGAAGCTTACCCTAAGACAAGGATTCAAGTGCAAGTAATTTATTTGGAAGCTCATCCCAGGAAACACTGACAGGGAGTGAAAAATGAGACAGGGAATGGGAGAAAGCCAGTAAAAAGTGATTTTTCAAGACAGTTTCCAATTTGGCAACAGAAGCTCAGCCCTGCTGGAAAACTCTGAAAGATGGTGTGGAACACAACTCAGTTTGAGCCCAACCAAGGGACAGAGAAGCTGGGGTATTTCTCCACCAATTCCGTATCCATCTTTGGTTAAAGTTGGTCTCCAGAGGTAACCACTCCAGGGTATTTCCACCTTGTTTTATCTGTAAACAGCATATTATTGAGACCAGAAAGAAAGCACTCAGTCCCAGTGTCGCAGGTGTTCACAGTAAGCAGCGTTCGGGTGCAGAGGTGAATGCCGAGGGAACATGGCGGGGCAGGACAGAGTCTGCTAACCACGCTCCGCAACGTTAGGTGACTTATCAGCCCCAAGCCATACCGCTAGTCTAGGCAGGGCCAGGAAGGGAACTGGGCCCTTGACTGTCTGATAGATTGCCTGATATTGTAAAATGGATGGCATTATTTGTGGTCAAAGAGTAGGTCAGGAGGGAGAGTAGAGAAGAGAGAATTTACTAAAACACAGAAAGTGTTCTTTGAGAAGGTCTTAACAGCAACTGAGGATTTATTCACCCTATACATATAATGAAATTATTTAAAACCTGCAGCTTTTATAGCATGCAAAGAAATATCAACACATGATCCTTTACATACTAATACCCTGCCAAAATGCGTTGCCAAGGTTTTCAGTCTAATTGGAGGCATTTTGCCAAGGACACTGGAATGAATTTTAGTACTTAAAAGTACCATAACACATTAAAAGGACATGTATATTGCAGAAAATTATGACACGCAAATGGTTAGGCAAACATTATGTGGAAAAGTCACAGCCAATGTATGCGTGTCACCACTTGACAGTCTCTCCACATCAGCATCATTCAGTTATCAGAAGTAGTCAGTTTTCGTGGTTGCGAAATATTTGCATACAGATGTGAAGGTATTCTTTTGGCTTACTCTATAAATGAAAATGGGGCTTTATGCATCTCTGAGTTTTCAATTAATGTTGTTGACAGAATGAATGGCTATTTATGCCAACCAGCCTTTCATGTTCATTCATGGTACACAATACCTAAGTCTTAAAGATCTCATCTAAATGCCTCCCCTCTTAGGAGGGTGCTTATGGATTCCATTGTATACATCGGGTAGCATAAGGTTCAGTGATTCTATCTAATCAGCAGAGTGGACCTTACATTTTAGCAAAGCTTTCAGAAGCCTTTGTTCTGCAATGGGGCATTATCCTACAACCTCTGCAATAAGTCGAATGTCTGATTGTACAAAGATCTTAGGCACCAAATGCCTGAACTTAACTTTCAAAAGTATACTCCATCCTTACCACCTCCCAACACTCAAACGGTTGGGAAAAAGATACCTACACAGGAGAATCATTTTCCTGTGTGTAGTAAATCCTTAATATACTCATCCATCTGACTGTGTGAACAGGGACCTAGCACATAGTTGGAGCCCAGTAAATGCTTGCCAAATTTAATCAAAATATAAGTTGCAAAAAACTATCAGCTTTGGCCACTCTGTGTTCTAAGATGTCTGTAATATGGTACAGTTTCTTAGAGTTAGAAGGTACTGCACAATCTCTTCAAACAGGGGAAGGAATGTATAAATATTATGAGAAGGGTGTTCATAGTAGATGAGTGGAACTCTACCTTTATACTTAGATTAGAAATGGACAGTTCCATTTGGTTTAGTCATTATTCATAGTAATTAAAATCAAAACAATAATTTTTCTCCTATACAGACTTATTGTTTAAAAATGAACTTTCACAAATGCATTATCTCTTTTTAGTCACAAATGAGCCCTATGAAAGATCTAAGGATTACTGTCTCCATTTTTCAGATGAGAAAACTGAGTAAAGCTTAAGTGATGTCCTTAAAGTAATATATTTTAAAAGTTCAAACTACATTTCCCAAGTTTTGTGACTGTATAAAAAGTACAGGCATGTTTGTTTACTTCTGCAAAGCAAATTAAATGTGTAGTCAATGCATTATTGATGTCTGTTATTTTAATTCCTAAGAAGTACATGTATCAAATTGCCTTTACAAGAGAAACTGTATTACAACTTGTATTTACATGTCACTTTAGTTTACATTTGAGTGTTTATTTTACTGCTGACTTTAGGAGAGTGATATAACGTGACACTATTTGCAAAATCTGACATGCTAGTGACTCTTCTGGAGCACAGATCAGTGTTTGTACACCAGGGAACTCTCAGCCTGGGATGGGAATGTACCAAAACTAGAGGCTCCTCATTAAAGTTCATGGGTAAACAAGCAAAGAAGTCAGACCAAATGGTCACCAAAGACCTTGAATTATAAACTAACCCCAGAGGCATTTTTAGACTTTTTACAACATTTGCCCACCATTTCTCAAAAGATTCTCAGCGGTTCTAACCCACCTCTAACTTATAATTCTTATTGTTCTTTTCACTTAGTATTTCTTTCACAAACAAGAAGGGGGATAGACCCAGCATAGACCCCAGGCGTCTCAGAGCTTATTTAGGGCACAGGCAGGGAGACGCCCTAGGCAGATATTCACAGGGCTCTCAGGAACTCAACCAGCAGTGGAAATCACAGCCTGATTTGCAGTTATATGCAATGACTACCAGAATTTTACATCTGGAAGAGAATTTAGAGATTATTTAATATAATACACTCGTTGAATAGATTAGGGAACAGTTTCAGAATTTGAATGACTTGCCCAAGTCAATGGCAAAGCTAGAGAAAAACATACCACTCAGAGTAGAATAAAATAGATTTATTTGTTTAAAAACATGAAATATAATCAGGAGAGACTAGTGGTGAGGCTGGTGGACCACACTTCACAGCACAAGATTTCTAAGTAAATCTTGATTTACTTGGAAGCCTAGAGACAGAATACAAGTCAGCTTGGCCTCCCTGCCTAAATAATGAGGTTAATATTTATTTCTGAAAAGGCTTAGATCTGTCATCTGAAGCTTTAAATCATATCCATTCAATGCTGTGCTTAAGCATTATAGTAATGAAAAGGAACAGCCAGTCTGAAACACAGAGGCTGCTGATAGAAGCTGAAATGATGAGTGTGCTCCACCGTGTGCGTAGGTGATCACTGGTGGGAGAAGGGCACGACTAGCAACTGCTTTCTCCTTGGTGCAGGGTAGAGTTGAGCAGGATGATTTATAAACCTCAACACACTGAAGACCAAAAAAATAAATCATTAAGTAGCATGGCTCATGATTCAACTCGCTTCCCCCCCCCCAACATGGGTAATAAATTGTGTGGGCTTTAATAATTTATAGGAGATGTTGTTATAATATGAGAATATTAACTTTAGTGAGTCTTTTAATTTGCTTGTGATGTCAGTAGTGTGCTGAAGTGTTTCTTCTACAGGACAGCAATACCGCTGGTGCACAATTGTATTTTGACGCTTCAGTCAGAGGACCCTGGAGACTGGGTGAGGCAGCTCACTTTAGCACTGAGCTTATCAATTTGGTGCATGTCCCTCAGGAATTACATGCCACAGAGAGAATTAAACAGAGCAGTTTGAAAGCACTTAGAATCATATTAGCACATTCACACACAGCCCTTTCCCCCATGTCCTTGTGGAACCATAAACTGACAAAGGCCATTTTATTTCTGCACAGGACTACTCCTCAGGTTTGCTAGGAAAGCAAAAATAGATGAAAGAGAACATTTAAAAACTAACAGAATGCAGCACCAGGAAAGCCACAGAAATATTCTAGATTCATCCAGGAATGTGGCCTATCTCTTCCTAGTTAATAATGTCCTTCACAGATTCCCTCGGATGTGTCCTCATCATTCCACAAATATGTGACAACAGTGACCCTCTCATATTTCAGAAATTATTCCTCATTGTCCTGCCTACGTTTCTGTTCTGGAAGGAAAGAGCCGTATAACACTTTAGTGAACATTAGAACGCCCCTCTCCAAGGGTTGGGGGGAATACACACACACACGCACACGCACACACATGCACACACACACACACACATGACTGAGAGAAAAGGGAAGAAGGAACAGTTGAAGAAGTGATGCTCTGAGAAAAGAGAGTGCCTGGGTGACTGGACTAAAGAGGCTGAGAGCATCAACAAGGCACCTTTCCTAAATTTTGATTTTAATCTAGAATCCACACATATAAATAAGACTTACCTCTTTTTCTGTTTCAAGCCAGTATCTCTCAATATACAGTTTTTGAAATTTTTAATTAAAAAAAAGAAATAGTAAGTTTGAGAGATTAAAAATGAAATGACCACCATAGACAGAAACCAAGAGGATGAGAAAGTGCAGGACTCATTGGTGGTAAAGTGACGAGAGTTCATTTAATATTCTAGCACATGATGGTAGGAGGTTAATGAATGGGTGGAAAAATGAACAGAATCAAAGATAACACTCGGTCTCTCTTGCTCTTTCATGCTTCAAATGGCTATTCCTATGTCTTTAAAGTTTTATTAAAATAATTTTCCTGTGGCCTGAAATATTTAGCTTCTCTCTCCAAACCTCACCTAGATTCTCGCCAGTCGCAGTGAGCCATGTTCTTTAACCTCAGCACTTTGTGCTCCTTTGCTTACAGTTTCTAGCTCAAGGTTGGATTCTTTCCAAAGATGATATATGTGTGTGTGATGATATGTGCATTATAACACATAATTACATGTTTTCTCAAAACTGTGGATGCATGTCTATTCAATAAATCTTTTTTATAACTAAATCAACCTATAATAGCATCAAGTCTATACGCCAATGCCCAGGCTGACCTGCAGGATAGCATACATGTCTGACATACAAAGGAAAATTTTGAAACTCCAGTCTTTTTAAATTGTTTTCTTGTATTTCACAGTTGCATCCTGTAATCAACCCCCAACATTCTGGGCAGTGCTCATATGTGGACTATTACATGATAGTCTGTGCTATCAGAGAATGGAAAGCATGCTCAGAAAGAAAGGACAGTTAGGGAAAATATATTGTACTTATCAACATTTGACTACTAGTTGGTAGTCTGCTACTACTAGCAGTATTTTTTACCCCCAGCAAAAGAAAAGAGAAAAGCAAAGTCTATTCTATCAAAAGCTATTCCTCCTCCTCCCCTTTTCTTAATTGTGGCATGGCTTATTTATTGAAGTCTAAATAAAGTTAGTAACTTGGGAGGGCTATGTTTCATCTATTCACTGGTCAATCTTGCAGAGAACCCAATGTCTTAAACAGAATGTGGAGCAATTATTTTGGTTGAAAATGTGGGAGGAGAGCTGGAGAGCCCTGTGTTCAACTTTGCATGCAAAACTCTCTGTGGACCGTGGGAGTTCAGTGAGATACAGCTTGAAAACTTTGGGTTAGAGCGTAACACAGAGGTAAGCACAAGTTGCATTCCAACAGAATCAAATAAATGGTTAAGGTCAAAACAAACTATTAGAGTGACAAGCAACAGTACTAACTGCAAGCAGCCGCATCACAGTGTTAAGTTTTCCTGGGTGAGTACCAAGAACTGAGAAGCAGTGAAGCCCAGGACAAAGGCATTTGGGGATGAAACGCGTTCATTGCTAAAATTAGGGCAGTCCTGGACTGTTAGTGCCTACGGAGGGGACCCTCTTGTGAGGGTCCAGGTGATCAGTCAGATCATGTCTCTCAAGGCCGAGAGGGCAGTGGCAGCCACGGCAGCACACAGAGAGCATAGCTTATTAGGATCAGCCGGGCCATGTGTGGTTGGCGTTGGAGAGCTCTAGGTTCTCTGATGCAGGAAAGAGGGGGAAACAATGAAAAAGTATCGCTGTTATAAACCACAACCCAGAGGGCAAGCGTACAAACATACACCCGCATACTCTGAGAAAGAATTAATGTGTGTTCATTTTTATCACCGATATGTTCTTCCTTAGAGTACGTAACGAAGCACTTGCATATAATCTCATTTCAGCCTCCAAGATAGGAAATTTTACAGATGAAACTGAGCCTCCGGTCTTGTCACTCCAAATTTAGTGCCCAGTGTCCCACTAACCGCATAACCCTTGTGTATGATTTGGGGTCGCAGACGAGGACAGCGCAGGGGCAGCAATTCCTTCAGATGCTGTAGTGCCTGCCATCCAAGGTCAACACAGAGAGGCCTCCCCCGGGCTGCAGATAGTTTTGTATCAGCCCTGCCTGTGGAGATTCGGTCCTGCTTAATTACAAGGCTGAATTCTAAATGTGCTTGGTGTTTGTCAGGTCAGAAAGAGAGAAAACTATCCTGTCGGTGATCTACGTGTACCCAATGACAAACTACATTATTCAAGTGAGAAGAACAGATGGCCCCAAAACAAGACAGTTACGGCCCACAATTATAATAATCACAGTACCCAGTGGATCTCCAGGATATCAAGAGAGCAAGCAATCTAACAAGTCATCCCAAAGACACTTAAAGGAAAAGGAGTTTAAACTAAGCCCCAAGTAATAAAACAAGTTGAGACTCTTCTTCATCAAAATGAAAAGGTTTATTTCTTACTGTGGAAGGACAGCACCATAGGGAGAGCGTATGGTGAAGAGACCATGGCCCCAGGCAGGACTTGACGTTTCTCTAGCTGCTTCTGTGAACATCAACTTTGTGAGCAAGGACGTTGCACTGATTTGGGTTATCTTGGGAGAAACGTAACTTCTCCAGGGCTGATTTATATCAGTCATTTCTGTCCCTTATTTCCATTGCCTACAGTCTGGTTCTATTGTCTGTGACGATTAGATTTTGCAGTCTTGAAAATAACCATGCAAATTACCAAAATGTTTTCCATTTGAGACCTTATACATATTTGAATAACATCAACTCTAAGCTGTTAAATGGAATTAAATGAAATAGGCTAAATCTGAAGACTGAAATTTTAGAACTTCTGCAAAAGGCTCCTCTTCTCCCAATCCCTTTATTAATGGCCAATTGTAAATGACTTTCACGAATGGAAACACCATTTGTCACGTTTTTTTGAAACAAGTACGGTACGCTACTGTCTTAACTCCCCCCACTCAATTTAAACATCAAGATTTATAGCTCATCGTGAGCTCCTCTATCTTTCTGTTCCTTCTTTGTACCTCTCCAAATGCTCAAGCAGCTTTTTTTAGAATAAAGTGAGTTTGTACTGAGCTCAAATTGAGAATTCTGAGACTTGACTTTCAAAAATTTGTATTCTCCTCTATTCCCTTGATGCTTTTCCCTCCCACATAGAGTTTGTGCTCCCCTCCTGTCCCAACATCATCCATATTCCAAATGAGCCTAATCCTGCTTTCAAAATTCCTACCCTGTATATCCTTGGTTTTGTTTTTTTGCTATTTTGAAACCTTTTTGTATAATCTTGATTGGCTAGGAAAGATTTATTGCCACGTAGCAACCAATTACACTCAAAATTCCAAACTATTTCATTTCATTTGATCTTTCTGTAATGTGTGAGCAAATTTGGTCATCAGCAAATTGCTTTAGTATTTATTTTATCTGTATAGAGGAGAATGTTATCAATGATTATAGACACCTGATACAATTTATATTAAGGCCAGTGAACACAATAGACTCCCAAGAAATGACCCCTACGTAAAACACACACTCACATACATACGCACACACAGGCTTCAGTTTAGCTTCAATCCAAGATCTGTTTGTTCTTGTTTGGTTAATTTATTTATACCAGGAACACAAAAATTTGGCTATGAACTTAATTTTTTTTCTCTTCCTATATCTTTACTTTCTTTTTCTTTATTTCTTCTTCTCTTTTTCTTTTTATCCCTCTCTCACACACATGTACATAGCCTTGCAAACATACATGCAAATGAATGTCTCAAGAAAAACAACTGGGGGGAGGGTAGGTGTATGTTTGTGCATATAGCCTAAGTATTTCATCTATTTACTTATTCATCTATGGCTTTCATAGAAGTACTTGACCTCTACAATCATGTGAGTAGAAAACCTCAGAGGAAACTCATGTACATTTTGCTATATCAAACCTCTTAAACAATGAAACACCCCTCAGTCATCTAACTGACTTTATAACCAAAAGCAAAGCTTTCATGAAGTGAATCATTTCTATGAACTTGCAAAACTCAAAATTACTTCAAAAATACCATCTCTTAACTCTTTAATTTCTAATTTCCACAATTCTTAAGCTATTCTAGTTAAATTACCCTGGAGCCAGTTCCAGGAATGTATTTTCTTTGAGTGACTATGACTGTTAGTATATATATATATATGAACATGGAATTAATATTCATGCTGATGTAAGTTCCCCCAGTGCAACTTTGGGTGTCAAAATGTAAGTTACATCCTAGCTAAACCAAAACTATATTAACCAACCAATTTATTAAGCATCTATTTCCTTCCAGATATTCATTAAACTCTGAGGACTAACCAGTGAATGAGATACATGTGGTCTTCATCTTGGAGTTTATAATCTTGTGGTAAATGGGCAATTAAATACATAACCAAGGTTGGTAAAGGAAGTTACAGCCAGGGCACCTGACCATGTTCTTTTAGACTAGGGGTGGCTCAGGAAACACTTTCCAAAGTAAATGTCAGTTAAGCTGAGAACTGAAGGATGAACGGCTGTCAGTGAGGCAAAACTGAGACCAAAGAGTTCCCAGTTGAAAGAAAAGCACATATGAAGTTCAAGGGGTGAGAAAGAGCATGCCCCCCTGTAATTTTTCACCTTTGCATATATTCATATGTCCCTTATGTTAGTCAAACATTTGGCAATGTAGTTGTATGCATTTTGGAGTATTTATATTTTAGGAATCTCTCCCAAAATATATTTGCCTAACTCTCTGACATGATTTGACTTTTAGTTAACTGAAGAGAATAAAAGAAGGAAAACAGTCATCTCTCTTTGGCAGTTACTGAGTTTAGAAAATTTAAGTAATTCGAATGTTTTAGTTTTATGGAAAAGAGACAGAGACAAAATCCATTAAAAGCAGCTTTTCTTTGCCTCTCTCTCAGTCCCTAGAGTTTATTCTCAAGGGCATTCTCAAGGCCATAAACTCATGAACCTTACTAAAGTGAAACACCTTCCTAATATTTCTCCCAGGGCCGAGGAAAGGAAGCACTGAGCATGTGTGAGCATTAGGCTGATCTTTAAAAGGATGTAGTAAGTGGGTTTCACTGTACTGGCAAGTCTCATGGGTTCATTTTTTTCTGCTACACTGGGTAGCACGTTCATATCCGATTTTCAGTGCATGATTGCTCCTAGTTATCTTGCAGTTTTCCTGCCTCAGGAAGGTTCAGCCATTCAGTCCATCTTCCCTTCTCTGGGTGAAGGATGGGTCAGAAGGTAGAAGCAGGCAGAGAGTTGCTTCCCTGGTTTGCCATGCACGAGGTGCACAGGAAGGGAAGGCTAGACTCTCATCCTAGCCTAGCTTCACAGGATACTGACAGCACCAGTGTTTTCTTTGTCAGTTTTGTAGCCACATCCCTTATGCTTTTCTAAAGCCTTTTTCAGAATTTGTTAATAAATAACACAGAGAAAAAAGAGCCCCATGCTCAAGTAAGTTTGGGAAATACTTGTAAAACAAAATTAACAAGATGTTTGTGTGTGTATGTGTGTGTGTTTTCCCTAAAATGCCTCTCGGAGCCTTTAATATGTCCATGTGCATTGTGGGTATTTGAGGAGAGGTTCATGTAGTCTTACCAATCTAATTTAACCTCTAAATATGTTTTGCTTCATAGCATCTCACAGGGCTGGTATTCCAAGAAGGAGCATAAGTAACTCTGCTAGTTTTCTCCATTGCCTGTTTAAGACTAAGTATTTTTCTGTTTGTTGACTTCCTCTCCATGTACCTATTCTTCATTCTTTTGCCCAACTTTCCTTACTCCTGTTTCTCTGTTCTATTCTCTTTTACCTTTCTTTCTTCCCCTGCCTTTATTCTCTCTTCAGAAATTTAAAATAGCTATTAAGTGCCTGAAATAGTGCCTCCTTGGTCCCAGGCTCTGGTGAAGGCTCTGGTCAAAGTTCTGGGAAGAGACCACCTAAGACCCTGCTCTTGAGAGATTTACTTCGGACGGGGGAATGGTGGGAGCAGGTACTAATCAAGAAGTGAACAAGTAAACATGTAAGTGAATTTTATGTACTAATTCTTGTAAACTAAACTGAAGCCCATTTGGTACATACAAGTCTTGGGTTATTTTTGATAAATAACAGCTACCATACTAGCTTTGAGGTGAATGAGAGTGAGCTACTCTTCCTACGATTTTGCTGTCAGGTTATAAATGAAAGCAAGACTCATACTGGATTCTACCACTCATAAAGACCTCATTAAATAAAATGGACCGGCAAACAGGCATAACACAGTTAAGAAAACATCCTCGGTGGCTTGGTGGAGTGCCACCTCTGTCCTTTTAGGCATTCCCACCAACAGCTTACATGACGGTCCCCTCAAGATGGACGTGACAATATTCCAGAGTCAGGATTCTGCTACCCTCATGGTCAGCATTAGGCAATCAGAGGTCTTCTAAAGCAATGGCCAGACGTGGGTGATTTCAAGATCAAGATTTGTATTCTAATCCTAAGAAGAGAGTTTTTCCTAGTTTTCTAAACCTTGTTCATGTCAGATTTGGGGGTGTTTTTGACATATTCACCTTTAATTTTACCAGTGAGAGTCCATTTCTAGTATTCATTGTACCAATTACCGAGGTGCTAATTTCACCAATAAAAATCCACTTTTGACACTCACTGTGCTAATTAGCAAAACATCTTTATCGGAGATAAAGATAGCTAAAGTGCTTATCGTAGCCTCCTCTGGAGTGTGGCCCTTTGTGTTAGCTAACAGCCTCCCACCCTCCTCCGGGAGAGAGAATTCTTGATTAGATGCTGTCTGCATCTGGGTTGTAACTTCAGCTAACCTATTCTTGGGTCTCAAGTTCCAGTCTAATACATCTCACGTGAATCACAGTGTGGCTTCTCCAAAGAACGTCTTGGGGTAGCACGTTCCAGGCAGAGGGGAGAGTAAGTGGCAAAGATTCCGACGCAGCAGTAAGCTTGTGTCAGACATTGTTCAGAATGAGAGAAGATGAGGTCAGAGGGACAAGGAGAAACTCGAGTGCCAAAGGCCACGTTAAGGAGTTTGGATTTTATTCCAAGTGAAATGGGAATTCCTCGCAGAGTTTTAAGTAGGAGAGTGACATGGGATTTACATTTTTAAAGAGGTCTCTCTGCTGAGTGAGGAGAATGGATTACAGAGGGGCAAGAGAGGAATCTGTGAGACCACTTAGGAGGCTGTTGCAGTTCATAAAAGAGTCAAATTTAATGTGGTATTAGGGAAGATGGAAAGAGGAAGGTGGAGAAGAATGGAAAATTTTAGGATATATTTGGACACAGAGCCAATTGGATTTACTGGTGAATAAGAATTAAGCAGAGTGAGGGTAAAAGGAATCAAGTCCTTCATTTGGGGCTTGTGCAGCTAGGTGGCTTGTGGTGCCATTTATTAGAATAGGAAGGATGGAGGGAGAAATGCAGTCTTTGGGGGGGTGGGTGGGGAGCATATCATAGAATGAGATCCTCAACATGAAGATCAGGATCCACCCGTAAGGCCACAAATTTTAAACCACTGGTTCTCAAGCTGGTTTCTTCCACCAAGCCTAGCATATGTTTCTAAAGTTTGTGTGAATTGCTAGAGGCATACTAAAGCCATCAGTAGCATTTCGCTATCTATTCCTCTCAGGGGTCTCACAATAAAACATCTAGCCTTCTTAAGAATCTAAAAGCTTTGTGAAAATGAAATGTAGTTCCATTTCATACAAGACTAGATGCCCCACTGTCACAGTCGTAGGCTACAAGGTGGTTGTTGAGGAACTGAGTATGTCTTGGCCTTCAGACTCAGAAGATACAAGATCAAATTCTAGTTATGCTCCTGATTCACACCATGACTTTGGACAATCTAGAAGCCTCAGTTCTCTTAGCTATAAAACAGAAATAATCCATGAAGTAAACACTGAGTAAAATGTGTGAAAAAAATTAAGCTTAGTAAAACTACTGTATGACATTAGCCATTACTTTTATTACTATTAAAAAATTCCAAATATCACAGGCCTCATTTGTGAATGTGATAAACACGGAGCTCATTCATTGAGCCTAACGCCTGCAAGGCCCTCACCTTTCAAGTCTTTGGTATGTTTAAATAACCAATTTTAACAAAAATATATTCTCCTGAGCCTATAAAAAGTGAACCTGGATGGTACATGACATTAGCTCTTAGCTAAAAACCATTTAGTCCAGTGATGTAAAAAATTCACTGCAGCAAAATCACTTGCGGAGCTTTCACAAATACTCACCCTAAACCTGCAGAATCAGAATCCCTGTAAGACCCAGAAATCAATATTTATCAAATAGTTCCCTGCCGATGCAGCCGGCCCGCAGTCTACCACTTAGGGAGCCAGGCTATAGGTGAGAAAACTGACAGGCAGAGGAGTAAAGTGACCGACCCACTAGCACAGCTGGGTGGAGAGTCTTCTTCTCCAGTCCAGACCAACATGCCTTCCATCCTCCAGGGCTGGGGTCTGGCTGATCCTTCTAGATAAGAAAATCTTGAGAGGCAACAGTAGTAAAAGCCAAGCCTCTTTGATGCCAAAAATAGAACATGGATCTATATGTACAGTTTAACCAAAAAATAAACAAGTACTCATGAGACTAAAGCTGAAAATGAGTCAGAATGGGCTCAAGCAAAGTAGATCAACAGGCTTAACAAAAATTAGGCAGAGAGTATACATTTATGCATATACTTGGTGTCTCCCATGTATTTGAGCGGAAATTCATTGGCAATTGTTTGTTGTAGAATCCTATTTTGTGCCTATTTTCTGTAAGATGAGAATGCAAAGTGATGTACAAAAAAAGAGAGGGCTTTGGGAACGTATCTATATAATCTTGAAAGTATTTCTCAACCCTCTAAGCCTTGGGTTCTCCAATATAAACTAAAAGTGATTTTATCCATTCTGCAGTGTTCTGTGGTTAATGCTTACAAAAATACATGTAAATTGACTAGCACATAATTAGCCTTCATTAAAAATTAATTATCCTTGTTGTTGTTATTCAGCTGTGTGTACCATGTGAGGTACTATCAGTGCTAGGTGGTCAAGACAAAGTCCCTATCCTCAAGAAATTCATACAAGTAGAGGAGACAGACAGGGAAGCACATCACTATAATGATATCGTTTTAAAAGTATGGACTCTGGAAGCAGTTTGAGTCCCAGGTCTGCCACTTACTGGCTGTGTAATCTTGGGCAAGTTACTTAACCTAATATGAAATTTCCTTATATATAGAATTCAGGTCATACTTGCCTCCTAACATTGTTGTGATAATTATAAACACCACATGAAAATACATAGCACAGAGTCTGGAACATAATTAAGTGCTCAATAAGTCTAGCTATTATCATTGTCAACTTGTTATGTTAGAAGTAGGCAGTGGGTAGATGGCAGTACCAAGGAAAGCACCAAAACAAACTCAGGGGTGGGAGTGGTTTCTCTGCACGAAAGCCTGTGATGGAGGCAAGGCCAGAGCTGAATCTTGGAGGTCATGTGGAGATAACCTAGAAAAGAGAAAGGAGTTGAGCAGATGGTACAGTTAGTAGAAAGGTGGGATCAAATCAGGGAGCTACAAATTATTCCACCTGGATGCAATGAGGAGCCCAGAGCAGAGAGGCGTGTGAAAGAGGCTGAGAAGATGAACAAAAATAGAGAAGGAAGGGTCTCCTTCAGGGCTAAGGAGCTTAGACTACATCCTGTAAGAAACTCAGAACCTTTCAGAGATTTTAAGCAGGGAAGTGACATGATCATATTTGTGGTTTTAAAAGATAAGAATAAACAGTATAATCTAGGAATAAAAAGGCTAAGAGTGGGGAGGGGTTAGCATGTATAAATGTGAGCAGTGCCTCTGAACATTTTCTGAGCTTAATGACTTTTAAAACAATTTCCATTGCTGATTTAAGATACTTTGCACAGATGTGAAAGCGCATTTTTTTTTCCTGATGGAATCTCATTTCTGTTCTAAATTCTTTATATCCTTTTGTTTGCCGTCATTTGTATTTACACCACCTGTCAATTTAGTATAATCTGTGATTTTAATGTGTTTTCTCCCTCTTCCAGATCATTATTAAATGCGCTAAATAAAGCCAGACCCATCACTGCCTCTGGCACTTCCCTCCCTGAACGCTTCCACCTAGTTCAATATGCTGATTGTTATTGGCATAATACCTCTAAACTCCTTGAAACTTACTTAGTACACTCTAGTCCTTATCTGCGAACAAGATAAATAGACAAGTGCTTTCTCTTTAACTAGGCAAGACTGGGGTGCTCTGATTTATCCCTGTGAGCTCTGGCCATCTTGATTTAATCCCAAACAAGGGCATACATAGGGAGTCCACAAAAGATGTTACTTCTATTTTTTTACATTTTTTTATTAAGTTACAGTCATTTTACAATGTTGTGTCAAATTCCAGTGTAGGGCACAATTTTTCAGTTACACATGAACATACATATATTCATTGTCACTTTTTTTTTTTTTGCTGTGAGCTACCACAAGATCTTGTATATATTTCCCTGTGCTATACAGTATAATCTTGTTTATCTATTCTACATATGCCTGTCAGTATCTACAAATTTTGAAATCCTAGTCTGTCCCTTCCCACCCCCGCCCCCTTGGCAACCACAAGTTTGTATTCTATGTCTATGAGTCTGTGTCTGTTTTGTATTTATGTTTTTTTTAGATTCCACATATGAGCAATCTCATGTGGTATTTTTCTTTCTCTTTCTGGCTTACTTCACTTAGAATGACATTCTCCAGAGACATCCATGTTGCTGCAAATGGCGTTATGTTTTTGCTTTTATGGCTGAATAGTATTCCACTATATAAAATACCACATCTTACAAAAGATGTTACTTGATGAGGTACATCCAAATCAGTGGATTCTTGCTTAGTGTGCTCTTCAATACAGAGCTTTCAATAGTTAGACTTAATCTCTGGACTACTGAGGAGAGACTTGGCTTCTCTATAAAGAAAAGATTTTGATGCCATGAAATCTGCCTTCAGAAGCCTATCTCCCCACACCTACCTCACACACACACTCCCCAGTCACTATACTATGGAATGATTAGACTTAATCTCTCCATTCTATAGTACAGTGACTGGGGAGTGGTGGTGGGGGCAGTGGAGACAGGCTTCTGAAAGCAGATTTCATGGCATCAAAATCTTTTCTTTATGGAGAAGCCAAGTCTCCCCAGTAGTCCAGAGATTCTTCATGTAAATCTGGGAATGCATAAATTAGTCACAGACGTCTTCTTAAGCATTCAGGTCACCCCTGCCTCTCCATCTTGCAACTCCATCTCCAGTTCTACCCTAGATTCCAGTTCTTCAGGAAGTCAAGCCAGAGCACGTGGGCACACTGGACTGACATGTCTAAGGGAAGAGGAGAGGCTGTTCCCATTGCAGGAGGCAACTCTAAAAACAGATATCAATAAATCATAAAGCAGTAACCACACAAAACCTTACCTTGGCTCTTAGTTTTGCCTTTCCGTTCATCCTTTCAATAAACATTTTTTGAGGCCCCATCAAAGTGTTTGGCTCTCTAGGGACCACAAATCATTGAAAAATCAACATTGAAAAATGAAGAATGAATGGTATCTCTTCAGGAAGCTAAAATCCAGTTGGAAGGAATGACTAGGGGAAAGTAATCCAGAGCTTATATTTCCTTGCACTTCACTTTTTCCCATATCCAAAAATGGCATCTCACAGAGCGGTTCTACTGTAAACATGCCTTCACCTGATTCAGTTGGGAGTTTCAAAGCAGACAGCCTCAGATTGCATATTCCAGTCATTCCACCATACCCATGCCTCGTCTCCCATCATACCCATCCCTCACACTCCCCCACTTCCACCCAGTGTCAAAACCCGAAACAGAGTCAGCACTGTTCACTGGTGCCACGGTCACCTACAGAGGCATCCCTTAGAAGGCTTGGAGTCTGGGTATCTCATCTGGTGCAAGCCAACCCCAAATCACCGATTATAAGAGGACGCTTCAGTGCTGACAGCCTCTGCAGGCTCCGACAGAAACTTCTGAAACTGAGTTTTAATGAAGTTTAGAAAGAAGAATAAGGTATGATGCTCCCCTACCCTCTCCTTTCCATCAGACAACAGGATCCAGGGAAGCTGCTTCAGTTGCTCCAAACAACAGTTAGGTCCAATTGTCTAAACACATCTGCTATATTTGGAATTTTGCAAAGTCTGGCAACTTCTGGTCACTGGTTGCCTTTTTGGGTTCAGTTTTTCATTCCAGGTCCTATCCCTTCACATTCAACTCTGTGAGGGTAGAGTTTTCAGAGAAATTGTTCTTTTCTGGTTGTTCACTCCTTAAGGCCAATTTGGCTCAAGTGCTCTATTTTATTAAGCTGCTAATTCCAGGTCTTCAGCTCTGTGAGCTCTTTCACCTTCTATGTGAGGCCACCTACTCATTAGTATCCAATGTCTGTTTTCAAAAAAGTCAGGCACTACCTTCCGTGGGCAAGTTCACGGAACATCTGTCTGTGTGACTGTCGGAAACATAGCAGGCGGCACCGCTCACAGGTGTCCTCCACTTGCGTTATCTATTGCAACTGTCCCAGATTGCCAGCAGAGCAGCTTTCTTTTCTGGCTTTTGGTAACAGTCCTAGTTTTTCATTTCCCATTTTGCTTTTGAGTACTTGATCTCCATCTGGGATCTGAACAACCATGGATTTACAATTATGTCATTGATATGGGGCACACAATCCACACAAAGAACCTTTTCCTTTTTAAGGAAGAAAAAAAATTTTGGCTTCTTAGTTGTACAAGGAAGGCAGCAGAGCTCAGATGTTTTGTCAATGTTTCTTTAAATGGCGCTTTTCACTGCAAGCACCATTCCTGTAGCATAATCTAAAAAATTCCCCTTGGAGTTACCTCCACAAACAAACACACTTCAGTAAGTAGCCCTTTGCCAGGGTCACTGGAACTAAAATGAACAACAAAAAAATTCCACCCACTCTTACTTCTGATGGTGACCTAATGTTACCCTTGAAATATGGAAGGAGCAACACCCCAGGGCATAACCTTGGTTGGTTATGAACCTTCCACTTGGTATAGTCCTTTTATTTTCAATTGCTGAATTTTTACAGCTACATAACAAAAAGCTTTATTGTTAAAAGCCATGTTGCTAGTTTTCACTTCCAGCTATAAGGAGTGTATCTAGTGTCTTTGCAGCTTAGAGACGAGGACAGTAAAAGAGCATTAAACAGATATATTAAGTGATTTATTTTTGTCATTGGTAGTTTGGATTATGGCACTTGACATGTAGACATTTGACTATATCAAACCATCTAGAAACAAAGCTTAAATAATAAAGTTTTAGGAGAAAATCAGTTCTTGGTCACCATATAACAGTCTTATGGATCCTTTGCCCAGGAATCCCTTGCCATCACTCATAATACACTGTTCCCAGTCCACTCAGAGGCTACTGTCTCAGCAAGACTGACTATTACAAGGGAAAGAACAGAAAGTTTCCATGTAATGTCACCAATTTTTTTTTTTTTCATTCTGAGAATCTGTCCCCAGGCACCAGCACAGTTTTAAAAGTAGAAAGGTGACCATATTTTTATGACTTTTTTTCCCCTTGGTCTGAGGTTGGAGCACAAGAACAAAATAGCTCTTTTTGTTCATTGTACCAAGAAATTCCCTCCTGGATCTGTCAGGTGTGACTGTTCACCTAGCAAATAGCTTGGACATATCCAGACATAAACACCGTATGAATAAAACATGTTGCAATTGTTGAATATAGTTACGTTTTTACAAAGACAAGGCGTTCTGCTCTACACTATCTGTAGTTCACAGTAATCATTCCCAACTGCGACACTTTATCTTATTAACTGAATAAAAATACTTTTAATTATCTCAGTTAACTTTGTTTATTGTGACAGTCTATGCATCATTAATTTGGAGAAGTTTTTTTTTAACTGTTACTGTAACATAATGGCATGTCTAAGTTGAGCTCTGCATTAGTCTTTTAGAAAAGGTTGAACATTTGGTTTCCATATTTCAACGTAGACATTTACTTATATATATATATTTTCTTTTTCCTGTAAACTTTAAATGAAGTCATTTAAAAGAAAGGCTTGGGGGAAAGAATCATAAATTAGTCATATCTTAATGATTTACTGAAAATCAGAAGTCTCACAAAATAAGCAATTCTGTCCAATCTCCTTTCTTCTTTTTTTTTTCTCTACCATGTCTAAAGAGACTGTAATCCCTAAAATAAAATTAATCTAGACTACACCATGATGTGTAGGCTGAGATCAGCACCTTGATTTTCTTCCACAGGCTAAAGCAGCAGCCCAAGCACATCACCATTTATGAGTCAATTGCCAAAGCCCAGCACCGTAGTGGGTTTTATTTTTTAAATGTCTGCCTTCAAACCACCTGCAGTGCCTTTAGTACCTCATTGCCCTGGGCACTGACCCAGTGGAGATTTCCCTATTCACCAACAATCTAAAGCAATTTGCACTTATTGACACCATAGCAACTAATTGGTCTTCATGACCTGCAAACTTTCAGGAAGGTCAATTTAAACCACCTTTGTTGTGTCAGGGATCAATGTGAAATTCCTTAAATCAGATGCACTTCTGCTCTCTAATCCCAGTGGAAAGTTGTCTGAAGTTTTCTTAGTTGCCTCAATGAGAAGGCATCAGACTTATCCAGTCTGAGGTTTAAAGATTGGTATACCATGATTTTGTGATCCCTTTGACAGGACTAAATAAAATATATCAATATATCTTCTAGAAATATCATTAAATTATATTGAATGCTTTCTATAAATTATGTCTGGAGCTAGGTGAGAGGTATGTACATATGTGTGTGTTGTGTTTTGCTTTGCATTTAATCATAATAAGACCAGATTAAACCAGGGAAGCAGTGTATGAAGTAGTTAAGGGAACTGACTCGACTCTAGAGTCAGACTGTCTGGTTCAAATTCCTCTTACATGGTTAGCAAGTTTGTGACCTTAAGCAAGTTATGTAACCTCTCTGTGTCTTAGTTTCCTTATCTGAAAAAAAAAGAGGATAACATAGGATTGTTTGGGAGATTTAACAAATAAATACGTATAACATACTGAGAACTTTACCAGGTACATAATTCTTAATATTAAACATTAGTTGTTACTATTATTATCCTTGTCCTGTACTGTAGGATTCAGAGGTCAAGGTCTGAAAGAGGTAGAGCCAGATTCTGAGACTAGAAATGTTTTGCACTATGCAAGTAACTCCCAGCCAGTTGCATAAGCACTGTTTTGGTGGGTATAGGAAATAACTATAGGTGGTACATGGACAATACTTTGTTTTAATATTATTTTCATGCAAAATTGTAAAGTGTATAAGTAGCACATGAAGTACATAGTTTCATGGATCCTATTGCTTAGGTTGAAGTCAAGAAAGATTTGATTTGAAGAAGAATGTTTTGTAGATTGTAGTATAAGAAATACACAAGCATGGCAAAAAAATTAAGTAGTTTGTACATGAATATCTAAAGTTTGGGGACATCCCACTATAATATACTGCCTTCCTAGTTTATTTTCCTCTGAAACAATGATTTTCTAAATCCAAGTTAAGTACTGCTATGAAGTACCTGTGCTCCATCTGTATTTTCTGAGTTTAACCAATTAATGGAAATAAATTATATACTTGTGATATACCCAGACATCTGTTTTATATTAATGAGGTAAGAAGTCTGTCCTTTCTCCATTGTCTGGCACCCATGAGGTGAAGCAGGCCCCATCCTTAAGGACCTGTGCCCAGTGCAGGAGGCAGAGGGTCTCAGGCTTGGGAAGGAGGAAGGTGTGGATGTATGTGCACACATGCATGCCTTTATTTCTTTTTGCCATGGGGACAGTTGAATTTGGAGCATTTTTCTACAAAAAACAGCCTTCTCTCTACCCAGCAAGAATTGGCTATAACCTTAAGTTCATGAAAGTCACTTCCAGCCTGCAGAGAACCTCACCAAGACAGCTGTGGCCAAGGTGGGAAGTGGACATGAAAATAAATACCTCCCCAAATTCAACCTGAGCCCCAGCAGGAGAGAATGGTAGGGTTGCCACGGCTCAGAAATGCAAACTGATTCCCCACACCACCTGCTTTGTCTTGTCTTGTCTTTTTCTCCTTGGGTGAATACTGGAGCAGCAATGGCTCCCTCCTCCACCTGGACGGTGGTGTGTAACAAGCAAGCTAGGTGAGTTTGTGGTGGGGCCTCATGGCGCCTGGGAGGAGATGAAGATGAGGAGGTTTCTCCTTACTTATAAATGAATAGTTGTGTGATTAAATCAACACCCTCCCCCTCCCACCTCCACCAAAAAAAAAAAAAAAAGAAGAAGAGGAACTTTGTCCTTGAGTAGGAACAAATTCATTGAGGAGAAAAATCCAGGATATGAAAGAGAACTCAAAAACTCACTAACCTGTGTGGTAGTGTTTGTAAGTAGGTATTCATATATGTAAGTTCAGGGCCATGAGAAATTAGGGCACACTGGAGTAATCAGAAGAGGCTTCACGTGAATGTGGAAGCAGAGCAGGGCTTGTATAGGCTTTAAAATCTGTGAATGGACAGCAAAAAGCCTTCCACATGTTAGGAAGTACTGAGAAGCTCATCAGAATCAACAATGGAACTTTGAAAAAAACGGAAATACCAAGGTTGTACTCCTGACTTTTACATCAGAATCTCCAAAGAAATGAGGCAGGGTACTGTATCTTTTTGTCCTATAACTTGGTGATTTTGTCATAGGCATAGCCATGTCCTTTGTGGGCATTCCTGCTTTCTGAAGGCCAGAGAGCTTTCCTCCCTTTTGCCATCTAGCTGAGTACTGCTACCTGAAAAGGCCTGAGGAGGGAGGCAACTAGGCTTTGGGGCAAAGTCCATCTTTCCTGCTCTTTCTCTGTCTGTTTCTTGGAGACTTCTCAGTGTGCTTTGATCTGTGTAGTAAGCAGAATTCCAAGATGGTCCCATGACCTCCATGCCCTGATTTTATGACCCGTCCCTGCCCTTTTGGTGTGAGAAGGAATCTGACAAGCAACTAGCCAATAGAATATGTAAACTTGATGGCATGCCACTCCTATCTAAGATTCTGTTTTAGCAAACTGGAAGAAGATTTTCTTGCTAGACTTGAAGAAGCAAACAGCTGTGGTATGAACTCCCTACAGAGAGAGCCGTGTGGCAGGGAACTGCAGGTGGCATCTAAGGCCTGGGGGTACCAAGCTAACAACTAGTGAGAAGCCAGGGCCCTCAATCATACAGCTGCAAGGAAGTGAATTTTTCCAACAACCTAAATGGTAGCTTAGAAGGGGATTCTTTTCTTGTCCAGCCTCCAGATGAGAATACAACCTAGCCGACAGACATTATTGCCTTGTGAGACACTAGGAAGAGGACCCCAGTAAGCCATACCTGGACTCTTAATCTGCAGATAATCTACAGACATGGGAGATAACAGATGTCTGTACTGTTTTAATCCCCAAAGTTTCCAGTAATTTTTATGCAGCAACAGGAAATTAATAATCTCACTTTAGCCTAAACAAATGGAGGGACAGAATAACACTGGCATCAGGATCAACGACACAGCCTGACTCCCTCACTTCTGCCTCTGCAACTAGTTGTAGTTTATCATGCGTTTACATTTTCCCTTGGTGGCTCACAAGAATGAGTGGTTCCAACATAAGGCAAAATCCTCTCCCTCTTCAAGTATCATTTTAAGCCCCATTACATTCCCAATATGCAAGTGAATCTTAAAAATAGAGGAGCCCAAGTTTAGATAGATAAAAATTTTTAGTGATAACTGTTTTCTCCTTATGACAGAACTAATAATATGCTCATAGCAAGAGGTAGATGAGAGTAGTCATCTAAAACCACAGCATGAAAAACATCCACTGTTAATATTGTCCAATAACCCACTGATCTTTTTATACACATGTATACTCAAAATATGGCCCTATGTATCCTTTAGAACCAGCATTTTTGAATTAACAATTTCCATACATTTTTCTAAGTTATTCAGTGATATCTGATATCAGTTAGTTTTATAATGTTTCTTGTATAATATCCTATTCCACATTTTTTTATTTAATTTATTTAGCTAATCTGGATAAAACTAGAATTTGAAGGGACTTTAAAAATTTCCAACAAGTTGGGCGTTGGGATTTATTAAATGAGTATCAGTTTTGCTCTGAACCACATCAGGGTTGCCAAACTTTGATGAGCATCACCTGGTGATCTCATTAAAGTTCAGATTCTAATTCAGAATTAGAATCAGACCTGGGACAGGGTCAAAATTCTTACTTCTACCAAGCTTATAGGGGTAGATGCTCCTGTTCCTTGGACCACATTTTGAGTAGCAAGGAACTGTATAAGAGAGACTAGAATCAACAAAACTAACTTGGAATTAAAGGTTTGACCCAGGGCAGATGCAGTGGTAATGGACAGTAAGGGAAATTGAAGAGTTAAAATCATCTATTTCCTAACCCAAAACACTTTAAAATTAGTGATACTATTGACAGAAATGAAGCCAACTTCAAAAAACTCTGATGAGGTTGATTTTAGCTGTCTTGATTTTGATGTAAGAGTTGGTTACTGTTGTGGGTTGAATTGGGTCCTTTCCAGAGATATGTTAAGGTACCTGTGAAAGAGATCTATCTTATTTGGAAACAGGGTCCTCGCAGATGTAATCAGGTTAAGAGGGAATCATACTGGATTAGGGTTTGCCTAAATCCAATGACTGGTGTCTTTCCAAGGAGAGGGAGATTTGGAGACATGGAGATACAAACAGAGAAGTGGACCATATAATGACAGAATCAAAGATTGGAGCGACAGAGCTGCAAGCCAAGAAACAAAGATTGCCAGCAGCAACCAGATGCTGGGAAGAGGCCAAGAATGATTATTTCCCAGAGACTTCGGAGGGAGTAAGGCCCTACTGACACCTTGACTTCAGACTTCCCACAAACAGAACCGTGAGAGAATAAATTTCTGTTGTTTCAAGCACTTTGTCATGCAACTTGTGATATTTATTATGGCAGCTCTGGGAAACAAATACAGTTATCTAATTGTTAAAGTTGTAAAAACAAATATAAGTGTGTGATTAAAGAACATACCTGTCAGAGATAGAGGTGTCAATTTTAGAAACTTTAGAACAGAGACTGTAGTTCAAGTTTAAATAGTTCAAGCTGCTAAGAAAATAAGCAGCTCTATAGAGAGGAGAATTGACAGCATAGTCTTGAAAACCACTCATAGTTGAGGAAGCTGAGCAGGGAAGTGTGGTAACCCCGAGAAGTCATTTAATGTCCCTAAGCCCCACTATCCAATTCTGTGTAAAAGAAAAGGCTGAATTCGACAATCCTGCATTCTTTTGCAGCTCTATTATTTTACATCCATCATTAAGCTGCTACTTTGGTCAGACACTGGGAAGCTAAGAAGCAATAAGAGGAAAGTGCAGAGTATTTTGGTGATAATGACGACAATAGGGATACTTTGTATTATGTCTTTCTGGGGAGTTCAAAACATTTTTATCTATAATATGCTATTAATCCTAACACCTTCACTACGAAACAGAACAAGCATTATCATCATTTAAAGGATAAAGAAACCAAGACACGGGAGAGTTAAATGAAAAAGATTCTTCAGTGTAATATATTGCCTGAATGAGGCAGAATGTTTATCAGGAGAAAAACTAATGACAATATAAAGAGTGCAGAAATAGTGGTGGGAGACCCATCACGTTCCTGCACTCTCCCTCCCTTCCTTCCTCCTTGTCTCCCTCCTCCCTGTCTCTCCTCCCTCCCTCTCTCCTCTAAATTACCTTGCCCTTATTTGTAAAAATAGAATTTGGCTACAGAATATTTGACACTCAACAAAAGAGAAATAATTGACATGTTGGGTGATGAGGAAAATAGGTATTTTTCTTCCTGGTTATTTCAAGTGTTTTCCTTCTTAGGGTTAATGAATAAAGAATAGCTATGTTAGGTAGTCTATCATTTCTGTAAAGCTGTCAGTTTTCTCCAGTCTTTAAGGACTAGAACAGCTATCAATGGCATTTTACTTACAGAAAGAAACTACAGAGCTGCCAGTTCTATGTCGTGAGAGTTGAGCCTCATTTTGTTCTTTAGAAAAAGCCAATTCTTAAGCTGTCTTACCCCTTCACAAGGGACATGCCGAATGTGCTTCAACAAAGTATTAAAATTGTACCCTTTTTTGTGTTGTAGTTGCAGTCTTTGGGGCGCTGTTACCTAAAAATTGAAAAATAGTTGAAAAAGTTGACCAACGTAAATAGTCTGTATTAAAACACAGACTTCACCAGCAACCATGACTTCCCGTTGGCGGTAACCATCTTAAGAGCAAATCATACTAGAAAATAATGGCATGCTTTGCATGAGTCCAACTGTGGGCTATATATAGTTAAAAGTTCTTTGTTTAAAAAGCTGTCAGAGAGGAATTTTCATTCTTTCATTTGCCTTTGAAGAGTGATTAGCCTGCAGCAATCTCAGCTATATTTTTTCCACTATGACACAATAACAACCCCAAGTGGCACACCCCCTGAATGATTGGAAATTGGGTTAGGCTGCAGGAACTTGAGACCCAAAACACAGTGGCTTAAACATCCTTCACAAGGCCCCACTCGTGACAATGAGTGGCTTTCTAGTGTGGTTTCCTGGTGGTACCTCCTTAGCAGTGTTCCACTTTTTGTCACCTCTGGACTGGTGAATACCAGAGACCAACTAACACCACTGAAGACCAAGGCAGTAGCGTTGCTCGTGTCAGTAAACTGTCGTTTCAATGACCTGCTACACTTCCAAATAAGCTGTAAAGTAGGACTCATGTAATCATCATTCAAAACGTGTGAAAACTGACACAAGGAAATTTTAGTTTAAAAGATCCTTCAACTGTAACAGAATGACTGGCCAGGGAAGTAGACCTGTGAGACATTCCAAGGCCTCTGGACGAGAGGGTCCATGAAGGAATGGGTTCTACTTCAGTCCTTTGTCCAGTGCTTCAGAGCAGACATTTAATACATATTTGCTGAGGTGCAAATGAAAGCATTTGTACCTATGCTTTACCAGGAAGAGAAAAGTGGCAGTTATACAG
The DNA here is from genome assembly GCF_048564905.1 of Vicugna pacos. Classification (NCBI taxonomy): domain Eukaryota; kingdom Metazoa; phylum Chordata; class Mammalia; order Artiodactyla; family Camelidae; genus Vicugna; species Vicugna pacos. Next base: position 7,791,321 of record NC_132999.1, on the reverse strand, counting down.
TTTAATGATGCCTTAAAGACTCATGAATACTAGAATGGTGTAGGCATGGGTGGGTGGGAAAGTAGGGAGAGCTGAGTTAAAGATGGGGGGAGGGGATAGCTCTGCTCTGTCTGCATTGATATTTTATTTATTACAATGATGTCAAACCAGATACACACCCCACATCAAAGGGTTTTCTAGCACCCTTAATAATTATCAGTAAATGTTAGTTAGTCATTATTCTTATTACTATTTTTCTTATTATTCTAGAAATGGGCGATAAGTTCAGAAGTCATGAAAACTGAATCCGTATATCCATAGCAAATGTGACTATGAAGGCACATGACCAGTAAAAATATATTTGAAAGTATATCCAGTTTATCCAACCATCTTGGTGCCCTTAATGGCTTTCTTTTCTCCCATGATCTGAACTCTAGACACTGTAAAAGCTCCCCATCCTGGAAATAGTTGTCTAGTAAACGCTTTTAAGTAAACCCAAGAGAGATAGGCCTCTAATTGAGCTGGGTTTCCTAGGCATTGATCACAGAGATAGTTGGGGCTATATTCAGATGCTATGATATTAGTTGTTTTATTATTATTATTATTATTATTATTATTATTATTATTATTATTATTATTATTATTATTATTATTATTATTATTATTTATTATTAACTGATAGAGAGTTTGGCCCTGGACCACAGCTGTGGTTTGATCCGAAGCAGCTGGGAGCCATCCTTGGCTTGTTGATGAGACTCACTGTCAGTAGTTTGTATCTTAATGGCTTTATCCAGGCTGATAGTTTAACAATCATGTTAGTTATGGTGAATCACAGCATTTTTGGAGTTTTTCTTTCAATGTTGCCTTCAAATCCTGCATCTCATTTTTTTAAATGACTTAACCTTTTAAAGTTGAATTGGACTTTTAGAACCACCAAATCATTGAGGGCTAAGCCTGATGAGAAAGGAAGAGATCTAGCTGGGTAAATACTGAATAATATCAATCATAAAATGTGACCCTAAAGTATGATTTAATTGGTTTGAATGTGTAAGTCCCAATGGATGTGTTAAACAACAGAGAATTTTTTTATGTACTTCTCTCATCAGGCTACGTATATGTCCCCTCTTAATGAATCTGGAAGGATGGTATAGCTCAGGGTAGAGTGCGTGCTTAGCATGTACAAGGTCCTGGGTTCAATCCCGGTAGCTCCGTTGAAAAGAAAAGAATAAATAAACCTAACTACCGCCCACCCCCCCCTCAAATTTTTTTAATAAAATTTTTAAAAATCTTGATTGAAATAAATCAATTACTGAGTGATAAGCCAGATATTCAGTACATTATCACATCTTTTTCTCACAACAGCCCTGAGAAGTTAGGATTATTATCCCATTTTACAGAAAGGAAATTCAAATTCACAAGCAGGCCCTATGACGCCACCTATTTCTTCAGTAGAATTAGTATTTAAATCCAGGTTGTTCATGGGGGAATGCTTTCTTTCCACCATTCGTAATTGCTTCAGTTCTAGTCTTCCTAAGCCCCTGTCCAGGAAGAATATTTGTAGAAAACATAGTACTTCCTCACTTCTAAATCAATCAAATGGCAAACATATGCCATAACCTCTTCTCAAGAAGAAAATGAATTTTTTTTAGGCTCAAAAACTAAAGTCGTTTTACTTCACAAATATTTATGACTTGTATTAGATATCTTTACTTCTCTAGTAAATAACAAGAAATAATATGATTTATTTTAGATAAGGTTTTAAGATTGTTTAAAAGCTCTTACATTTAGAGTATAGTACCTGAATCACAGATTGTATATTATTCCCAAGTCTCATTAGAGTTTTCAAGGAGAAAAGTCATCCTTTTATCTACCAGCTAGTAGAGTATCTGCCAATAGAATTTATAGTGCAAGAGTGACCATTAACTCCTACTTCTTTAAAGTACATTTTCTCTTACAGACCTTGACAGTTTAGACATAGGGCAAAAGTTCCATTTACTGACTTCTAGTTGAAGAAGATTAAAAGAGTATTTTGAAAAGAAATGCTAATAAAAAATGAAGGTTGAATCATACATGCTTCCAAGGAAAAAGATAATATCATACATATGCCAGTTATATATATTTTCCCTTGATATTAAATATTATGTCATATTAAATGCCTAAAGGTATTAACAAAAACAACCTTACACTTTATAAAATGAGATCTGATACTGTCTAAGGCAATATTTTCAAATATTGCCTGTATAACACATGGTAAAGTTAAGTTTTGAATTATGAATGTAAACTCCATATCCACTGCTGTTCCCCCATCAAACAGAACAGAGAACAGGGCTTGGCACATAATAGGCAATAGACAGACATTTGCTGTTGAATGAATATATGTATATGTGTATGTATTTTTTTATTAATCTTTTATGCTAGATCAAAATGTAAAATGTATTTCTTAATATAGTGCAAGATAAAATTTTTGGAAAATTTTCATACACACATATACATGCATAATACATAATGGTTACACATACAAATATAATCTCTTAGGTAAGATTTCCTAGAAGCAGAGTCTGAGTCTTGTGCAAATGCTAAATTGAGAGTGTTTTCAGGAGACATCTATAAGGGAGGGAGATGAGCAGGATAAGGCGGTGGAGAGAAAGCAAGGCAAAGCTGTGCTTTCGGAAGTCTAACCTCCTAGCTTTCTCCAGGAAAGGCAGCTCCCTTCAGACAAGGGCAATTCCCTTCCCCAGAGAAGGGGGCAGTGATAAGCCAGACTCCTGCCAGACTAAAAGCTGATAATCATTCATTCATTTGTTCAGGATGTACGGTATTAAGCCCTGGACTCTCACCTTGCCTCATGGAGATTATAGTTTAGTGGGTCAAATTTGTTGAAAACATAGAATACATATAATAGAATACTTTGTAATAGGACAGGGAACCATTTCCACCACAAATCAGACCCCTTAGATGACCCTCAAATTTCTTTCACTTCTTAGTTTTCCTGCATTTTCCTAATTCTTCACAATGAAACCAGCACCTGCATTTAAGATGTGTGACGTCAATGTGAAGGCATGCATTGAGCTTGATAAGTGACCTAGAGGAATTTTTGAATAAATTTCTTACAATATGTAAAATGTATTACAACTTTAAAGTTTGCAATTATAAGAATAGTTACAAGAAGTGGCAAAAAAAAAAGTGTCAACTATGCTATTGATATGGAAATTAAAAGTTACATTTCTGAAGAAAAGAATTCAGCAGAATCTTCACAAAGCTAACCAAGCAAAACAATTTCTAATCTACTGTTGGCTTCTACATGTTCTTCTAACTTTAGATGATGTTTTTAATGTTTGGATGATTAAAATAATAAGCTATACGACCTAATTTTGATTTGTGAACATACATCAATATTGAAGAACAGTGGAAAAGTCTACTTAATCTCTTTCTTGCACCATTCTCACTTCATTACTGTTTTCTTTTTCTTTCCCCAGAATGCATCAAGAATTTCTACCTAGTCAATCTGAACCCAAAATATAGATTTAATCATGTTACTCACAGGTTCCAGTACCATCACTTGTTGTGGCTCCTTTACAGTCTGGAATCTACCTTGCCAACCCTATCTCCTACCAGTTGTCACACACTGGATTTAAACCCAGCTTGATTCCCTGTCCCATTGACTGACCTTTCCCAAGAGCCAAGGCCATTTGTCCTCCAGTTGAATGCTCCCTACCCGCACCCTTGGATCTAACACTGACCCAAGTCAGAAAGCACAGAGTACATAGGTGGATTTATGACTCTCTAATTCACTTTGGGAAATTGAGGATTAATGACCTTATCTCCTGCCTCGCTCTTACCTTGCAGTCTATCTTAGTGCTTCTCAAATTGCAATGTGCATATAAATCACCCAGATCTTGTTAAAATGCAGGTTCTGATTGGTAGGTAGGCATGGAGCCTGCAATTCTACATTTCTAACAAGTTTTGAGTGATGCCAGAGCTGCCAGTCTGGGGACTGCACTTTAAAGAGCAATGTATAATACACTGATTCTCAAATTTGTCTGTATCTTGGAATTACTCACTGATACCTGGGTCCCATACCCAGATATCTTCACTTGATTGGTATGGGGTACAACATAGAAAGTTTTTTAAAGCCCCCAGTTAATTCTAATGGGCCACAAGTTTGAGAAACACTGCTCTAATATATGCCCTAGTTCTGATCATTATGTCCTTGATTGTTCTACTTTACTTGAGATCTAGTCTCAGTAGTCTACACAGTGTGATTATTGTCATTCTAACTTCCTCCTCCTAGCCCTGAATCAGACACTGGAGCTCTTTTTCCTGAATGGCCGAATGGCTGGGAAATAGCTCGCTCCCAAAATAGCTGGGGACCTGCTAAATTTTGAGAAATTTTCTTGATGTTGATTATAGGGCTTGTTGGCCTAGATTTTTTAATCTAGGCTCTGAGATTATTGGCTCTGAGAAATCCTATCACAGCAGGTTTTTCATGCCCATCAAATATTTCTTAGGTGGCATTCTAATAGTCAATAGGTACATAAGAAACATTTGATGACATAAATTTGAAAAAGAATGACTTGTTCATGTATTCAGTTAAATCCTTACCAAGCACCTCTTTTGTGTCAGACACTATTCTAGGATCTAGGGGTACAGCATTAAATAAAACAGACCAAGTAAAGCTCCTGGCCTTTTGACACCTACATGCTAATACAAGAGACAGATAATAAGCAAATAAACACATAAAACAAGCTCAAGTAGTTATAAAATTATGAAGAAGTATAGCAGAATAAAGAGCTAGACAACAACAGAGTCTGATATTTCACATAGGATGATCTAAGGAGGGTCTCCTGTGTAGGAAACGTTTGAGCAAGACCAGAAGGAGGCTAGGAAAAAACTCATAGTTGGGAGGAAGAAGACACCAGGCAGACAGAAGAAGCAAGGGCAAAGGCTACTAGCAGGTAGCTTAGAGTGTTAAAGGTAGAGCAAGCAGGCCATTGTGGATAGGGCTGAGTGTGCAGGAGGGTATGTTAGGGGCAGAGGGGGATAGGTGGGCAGGGGCCAAGATTAGAGACAGCCAGATCAGACAGTCAGGACTTTTACTCAAGGTAAAATGGAAGTCTTTGGAGGGATTTGAGCAGAGGATTTAAAAAGGACTGACTTGGCTATAATAGATTTTTTATATCAAAATCTATTTGATAATGATTGCATAATGTTTTCAGCTGCTGAACTGCCTGTTAATATTTTAGGATCTACTGCAGAGGAGGGTTTATCATCATCTACCCTTTCCTAAGTGTTTAATGGTTAGACAGTTGTTCTTCAGCTCTGTAGTCCCAACATGCAGAGAGAAACTGAGAGCTTTTATGTAGACTACATCTTTGTAAAATCCTCATTTGGCTTTTTAAATATGGATGCAAGTGTGGGAATCTCTCCTTCAGGTGGAGCACTCAGTACCTCACACATCCTGTTTGAATGCCTAACACACATCTCAGACTTAATATAATCAAAACAGAACCATTGATTTTCTCTGTCAAATCTACACCTTCCATTTCAGTGAACAGCACCATCACCTATCCAGTGGTTCAGGTCTAAATTGAGTTGCCATCTTAGATTCCTCCTGATCCTCACATCTAATCCATCATGAAGACTTGTTGGCTCCACCTCCAAAGTGTTTCATGAACCAGTCACTGTTACCACCGCCACTGCTGTAATTTTAATTCCCACCACCATTTGCAGGAGTGAGAGGAATCAAGGGTTCAGTTTTTGACATCCTAGGTTTGAAAGATCAATCAGACCCCCAAAAGGAAGTGAAGTTGGTAGTGACATAAATGACTCTGAAGTTCAAGAGAAAGGTCTGGGCTACAGATGTACTTTTGAAAGACTTATGGGTTCTAGTGGTATTTAAAGCCATAAGACTGCATAAGATCAGCTAGGAAATATGTGAATATAGGGGGAAATGTCCCAGAACTGAGCCCTGGAGCACTTGAAGAAAGGAGGCCAAGTAAGAGTCCCAAAGATGTTGTAGGAGGATCCAGAGAAAATGGTATTCTGGAGCCAAGAAAGTGTTTCAAAAGGGAGACATGATCAACTTTGTCAAATACTGCTTACAGACTAAGATGAAGATTAAAAAATCTACCACTGAACCCAGGTGACAGTGATCTCTTGCCTGGACTGCTGCAGTAGCCCAGTAGCCTCTTTATCCATTTTCCTGTCTCTCGTCTTGCCTCCTTACAGGCCGTCGTCCACTAAGACAAAACAAATAACAACAACAACAACCAAAAAAACCCCACATAGCTCTCTTTCTAAAGCTTGATCAAATCAGATCATTCCCCCACTTTAAACCCTCCAATGGATTAAACTTACTGCAAATGGACTTAGAACAGGCAAAGTTACACATCATCTGGCTTCTGCCTACTTCCCTAAACTCATCTCCCTCCACGTTTCCCCTACTGGCTCCAACCAAGTTAGCTTTGAGTCCTATTCTGTGGAAGACAGACGCTGTTGATGCCCTGTCTTTATCCTCCCGGCCCTTGAAGAGGTTTCAGCATACTGACATTTTCCTATCTGTAGCATCTAGGTTTCTCTTCCTCTTTGCCTGAGGATTTTCTTTAATTCTTCAGGAATTTGCTTGACCTCCACAGGTACAACCTAAAAATGCAGGAGAGTTAACACCCTGAGGATAATACTCAGCCAGTGAGTTACAGGAGAAGGCAGATACACGGCCCAGCCTCCCAGCCCCCTGGCTAGGATGACTGTGAGGTGAGTTCCAAATGGTTTCTCTCCCGGGGCTCCCCCCAAGGAGAAGTAAGTCCCGGTTGACTATAGCAGTAACCCTCTCTTAACACACACTTTCTTGGTTTTCCTGTCTCCTTATCTACACTTTCTCCATTTCCTCTCTGGTACTTCCTAAGATGACCTCCCAAATAAACCACCTGTTCCTTGGCCTTATCTCAGGGTCTGTTGTGAGAAGCCCAGCTTAAGGCACATGCCAAGCCAGTTCCCATACTTGGTCTTTTGTAGATGTTTGGCCTTCAGCTTACAAAGCTCTTCCCTCAACCTTTTGCATGGGATCCTTCTTATCAGAGGTTCAGCCTGAATGTTTCGTCCTCAAAGAAACTCCCTGACCCTCTGGTTCAAGTAGCTTCCAACAGTCACTCTATCATGATTGCATCTTCCTCATAGCATCCATTAGTGCTGAAGGGTTACCTTATTTATTATTTCATGAGTTTATTGGCTGTCTCACTCCTTCCCTCCTCATGGTCAGCATACACACCCCCATACACATTCATGAGAAGATTGTAAGAACTCCTTACTCATGGGACACAAGCTTATAAGAATTCTTTAAAAGCACCAACTCTCTCTGCCTCCTTGCTTAGCCCTTAAAACAGTTCCCAGTCTAGAGAACAAAGTCAATTTTTGTAGACTGACTCAAGGCTCTGCCTCTTCTGCTGGAGTTCATGTACTCTTCCCATGACTGCTCATTATTATACCAGGAAGTCTGCATTTGTATACCAAATAAGCCTGAAATTTGATACATCTTCCAAGAACATACATTTGATCAGAGAAAAAGTATGTGTATGTGCGTGTGTGCATGTGTGCGTGTGTGTGTGTGTGTGTGTGTGTGTGTAGGAAAGTATTAAGTCATTTACTTCTCAGTAATTAAAATTTTTATTTTTATATTTAAACAAACAGGTATCTTACAGAGTAACATGGGAGATTCTCACCGGCTTTCATGATAAAATAAGTGTTCAGTGTCCCTTGCTTTAGGGGTACTTTGATGGGAAAGTCTGAAAGCCTTCCTCTAAGGGACTCATCCTCTAATTGGAAAAAGGGAGGAAACTCTAATGGGAATGGACAGCTACACAAGCTGTCCCTATTTTTTCCTTCTAAGCTTTTTTCCCTGTTCTCAGGAGCCTTAAAGCCATTACCCATACTTCCCCATTTCCTGGCCCAGTTTTCCCCAAACTGAGTTCCCCAGAACCATTAATTTATGTTCTTTAGAGATTAAAGGATCAATAAATTTGGATCAAATAAAATTGGAAAACACCAGAATATACTTCCTTAGGGCCTGTAATGTGTGCATGTGCACTTTCTTACATCACAGAGAGGCTGCTTAGGAGGCCTCCGAAACTTACTTGACCCTGAGATCCTTCTGAGAGTTTTTGAAAACAGATTGGGAAACACTGTGCTGACCCAAGAGGAAGAAGATGGCACTCCAAAACCCGAGCACATTCCAGCCAGGCATCATGCTAAGGGCTTTTCGTAGGGGTTTGTATACCTGTATAGCAAGGAGGGGATTATTTCCTTTAACAGTCAAAAAAAACCCTTTGAGGTAAGAATTACAGTTTTCAATTTCTGAAGAGAAAACTGAGAAGTAAAATAATTTGACCCAAGTTCCACAACTAGTAAGTAGTGGAGAAGGAATTTGAATCCACACTGGTCTGGTTCCAAGGTCTTCTACTTAGCACAGGTTAAAAAAAAAAAAAAACCAAAAAAAAACTGGGAGGAGCATCTACTAATGCTTAAAGAATAGAATTTCCAGGTGTCCTCAAAAATAGGGGACTTGACAGAGGGGCTTAGGAATGAAGTTTTAACATTTTAAAATTATTGCTTATTTCAGTTAGTATTTTCTATTTATTGGTTGTGAAATACTGATTTATTTTATATTCTTAGAAACTATTTTTTAAACAATTGCATAGAATTTTGAAGAAAACACAAAATTTCAGTTTGAATTCATTCTATATAATTAGTCCATACATAATTCAACACTTTGAAAATTGAAAATGTTTTCTATGGCAGCATTTAAGAGAAGAATCACATTATTTCTGAAATAATTATGAAAATATTAATTTAAAATTCAACATACAGTGTAACTAGTGACTGTTTAGTTTGTTGGCCAGAGGAAGCATCTTTAAAAGGTACCACAATTGTCTACATGACAATGTTATCATATATTTTTCAATTCAAATTTTTATGAAGTCTAAATAATTTTTAAACCTTTACATGCTCTCTCTTTATTTTTTTTCATTTAACCAGACAACTCAAATACAGGACTGCATTATTCCTGTTACTGAACATCTGGCAACCCTGATGAATAAAACTAATTGGAAAATAATTTTGTTAAACAATAAAGAACAGTTTTATCATGATAGAATAAGCTAAGGTTCTTATTAGCTTAACCAGTCCAAGGTTCTATTTCCTAGTCTTTGACTTTTCTTCTTCCACTCATATTTTGCACCAGGAGACCCTGAGGCAGGTACACTCCCCGCCTCAAACCCACCCCCACTGGTATTAGCAGCAGGTCAATGTGGTGACTTAACAAACGTTTGAGAAGTTGATAGCTCAGCGTTGAGGTGAACAGTACAGTTCCCTCACTCGCTGAGCTTCTGTTTACATGGTGTCCCACAGTTGACTGTTTTCTGGGATCCTTTAGAGAAGCAGATAGATTGGCTGCATTTTTCCATTCAAAGGAAACCATCACTGAACTTCCTGAAAAATTAAGTAACTGAGTGAAACTGTGAAGACCTGGCTGTATCCTACTAGTGATTTTAGACGAGTCATTTAACCTCTCAAGTTCTCAGTTTTCTTATTTGTAAAATGAGACTGTGGAAATAACCAAAAAAAGTACCTAAATTCTTACAAGTTCCAAAATTCTATGATCAGTTCTCCAAAGTACGCTACATCTTCTCTGTTATCCCTTTTGTGTCTCATCTTCCTCTGTTTTTAATTTTCAAAAGTTGTGAAATAAAACCACTGAAGAATAGTATAACAGTTCAGTTCAACAAGAATTGACTGTGCACTTTTATTGAGTGTGGCAGCTATTGTCAAACATTTTATCATACTTATTTTTACCAGCAACCCGGGTAGGAAGCTATCATTCTTCCCCTACTATATTCACATTTTCCACACAACTTTTACAGGGCAAACTGGAATATAACCTAGATCTCCTTATCTGAAATGTACTTTCCACCAAGCTACAATTGAATGTCCTTTAGTCGTTTAATTAAACAAAATTTAATAAATTTTCCTTGCAAAGCCGTTTTCATTTTGTTGCTATCAGAGTTTAGCTGATATTACTAAAGTGTAAAATCATAAAGAGCACATCTAAGAGCCATTCTCTCGGGTTGTTCTCCCGTACTTCCCAGTAGTTCTTCCTCTTCCAGTTGAAAATTTAAAAGGAAGATATAAAATAGACTCTTATAACCAGAACCAAAGTAGGAAATGAACCCGGTAAAGTCAACCTTTTGCCCTTGAAGTCACCCATTCCCTAAAGTTGTCACTGTCCTAACCATTTGTCCCTCATTCATAAGAGTAATAACACCTGACATTTGCATAGCATGGAACTTTTGCACAAGATGCACTTGGATCCTGAGACTAAGCTCAAAATTGTGGAAGGAGTGCTAGAACTGAAGTCAGGAGTTCAAAACAGCAGTCCGTTTGAAACGCTTCTAAACAATGTGACCCTAGCAAATTCTTCATGCTTAACAAGAAAGGAGAGGCTTGTGCTTAAAACCTTTTGAGCACCTTACTACTCTCACATTCGATGATTCACTTTTGATTTTCAGAGTACTTGTCAATTAAATCCATTAGTACAATAAAAAAAATTCCAACATTACGGTTCTAAAATCTCTTTCAACTACCTCCCAGTCTGAGACCCAGAGACAATCACTATTATCCATTTTGAGTATGTCTTCCAGAATTTTTCTATGTATTTCCATACATATATGAACATACATAAATATATAGTAAGGAAAAGGGGTGTCAATTTTTTTAACCTCACATCACATATTAACTGTCTTTCCATATTGGTATATATTGATTATTCTCATTTTCTGCAACTACTACCTAGCACATCATAATGTGAATGTAGTCTGTCTTGTGAAGTTATTCTTTCTTTACTGGACATTTAAACTTTTTTTTTCCCCCTGTAATAAATAACGATGCCTTAGACTTCCTAACATCTGTTTCTTTGGTCATATGTATGATGTTCCTTCGTTTGTACTGAGTTTTAGTACACTACCAATTCATTCTCCAAAGTCATAGTACTGGTTCATCCTAGCTACCAGCAGGGCATGAGAGAACCCCATACCTGTGTCAATGTGTGATGTTATCGAACAACTTAAGTCAATCTAAGGGGTGAAAATACTATCACATCTTTGATTTCACTCATTCTTTTCTGTGCTAGACCTTCTCATCACAGTTTCTGATCTCTCTTCCTCCCAATATCCTCATAGTGGTTTGGCCAGTGCCCATCCTTTTCGGTAAATGTTACCTTAGAAAAGAATCTGGTATCACTTGCCTTAGTACAAAAGTAAGTCAGTTAGCTACTGTTCTTATGGATATTTGCATTTCAAGCCTCATCTCTAATTGCAGAATAAAAGACTGCAAAGCAATTGAAAGAATTGTATAGAAGAATTATCTCTTGGACTAGGGAACTTTCATAGCTCTAGAAATCACAATATTAAAGGCTCTGGCCATGACACACTAAGAATGACTTATCATTTTGTGAAAAATCATGATGTTCTGGTTAGAAAACACTTGTTTTTGCTGATTGCTACTCAGATTATCTCTAACCTCTTTTGAAAAGTAATGTGGTATGGCTGTTGAAGGGAGATGAAATATTAGAATTCTGCAACGAAACTCATTTATATTAACTGAAACCCCATCAAGGTGTGGTGGTTTATTTACAGATCGGAAGTATTTTCCTCCACGCTTATGAGGGGAAATAGACTCTTCTGTCATTCAGCAGGTCCATTCTTGGATTGATAGAGCTCTTCCTGTTTTGTTTTGTTGTTTGTTTTTATTTTGTTTTGTTTTGTTTTGTTTTGTTTTTTGGTTAGCAAATATGCCCCCTCTGAGGAAGGACTTTGGGTCTAGGAATCAGTTTGAAGAAATATCTGACTCCAACCACCTTGGGCCTCAATTTTCTTATCTCTTAGATTAAGATAAAATATTATACCAGCCTCAGAAGGTGAAATGAGATTAAAATGTTGTGCTATATGTGACAGTACTTTTATCAATTCTAAAATGGGGGCTGCAATTATTATTAAGTAAAGAAACTAATAAAACAATATTTTTGAGTTACCTACACATGCCTGAGACTCATCTTAACAAAGATCTTGTAAGAAAAATATTGTTGTTCCCAAGAGAAAGTAGAAACTCAGAGAAATTGAATGTCATGCTCAAGGTAAACTTAGTCATCACCTGCAGCTAAATGCAGGCAAAGTCTTTCCAAGCCTAAGATGCAGATTTTTCCCAGCACATAACCTGCTTTCATCACTTTACAGTATACCACACCTAGCAGGTGCTTACTAACTGTATCTGAAGTGAATTCGTAAGTGAAAGTTTACATTGTGTTTAAATGCAGAATTCTGAATACCATGAGGTTTCACTGCATTTAAATATACAAGTTTCTAAGCCGTAAATCAGTCACCAGTATCAGTCATATGCATAATACTTCAAGGTTCACTCCGTACAAGACAGCATCTACCCCTGAGTAACATGCTGGAATCTGGACTCACAAAATGGTTGGTAGGACTGACAGAGCAACTAGGAAGCTGCTATTCCACACAGTTTCCCCAGGCTGGTGCCAGTACACATTCTGGGGAGATGCGATAACAGCACATTTTACATCTTCATGTGTTGAAACCAATAAATCTTAGTCCTTCCAGAAGCACAGCCCTGCTTTGGGGTAAAATTGCAGCAACTGATCTACAGTTCAGCTCTGACTTAACTTTCTGCCTTTTTTCTTTTTAAGCAACCTCCACCTATTTAGATGTGGGTCACTGGGTGGCAAAACGCAAAGGAAACCAAATGTAGGGATGATAGGAGCAGTCGATAAGGCAGTATTTGGGGATTTCTGCTGCCAAATAGAGGCTGAAAGAGAGAGATTTCACAGCGAATGTTTATTATATCCTAGAGCCAGCTGTGAGATCAAGAACCAAGGGGCTGTGGCTGCTAATTTAGAGCTGAACTAAAAACCACCTTTATATCAAGAATGACTGGATTGTGCCAACTCAGAGGATGACAGCCACAGACTAACAAATCTAACTCCTCCATTATGTGTATCAGGAAACTGAAATCCAGACAGGAGATACAGCTGGGACTCAAACTCAGAACTCTCGGCTCAATTCAGGGATCTCTGCCCCAGTGCACTGCCTCCCACCACCCACCTCCTACTCAGCTGCTGCGGCTGAGTGCACGGACATGTTGGAGCCTAACAGTTTGTAAATCCTTTCTGTCCACTGAGGCAAAACAATGAAAAGACACATGGTCCTTCTTTCAGAACATTGGGCACAAGATTGTCTGTAGATGCCATGGTTAATTACAGTTAAAATAAAAACCCATGAGGACAGATTGCACTAGAGGGGGAGAGGAGATTTAAGAGTTAATAGGCTCCAAAGAGAGCTGAATTTCTGATCCTACTGGAAGGATGGGTTAGCACTGCACAGCTCTTAGGATCCGTATTACGTGGTGATATTTCCATAAGCTTCAGGTTCCATTTTAACCAGCCCTTTTAGTAGTATGGGGAAGAGGAATTCCTGAGCTTCCTAGGTGGAAATATTTCAGACAAAACCTTTAAAGGTATAATTTAAATAATGAATGCAAGCAGGTTTCAGAGAGAAAACAAGCTGTGCGCTCCCAGGGATTCTGACTCATCCTACCGGACAAGTGTCTGCCTGCACAGTCCTTTGGACACTTGGAGCCAGAGTGCTGTGCTGTATTTTAGGGTTTTCACCAACCAAGTATCCCAGTTCAGGCCTCAGCGCCAGACCAGCAGTGCCAAAGGCAAGCAGGGAGATGATTTTTTATTGACACCAGGCAGTTAACAATCCCAACCTACATCACAAAATAGAGGACTCTTGTTTTAGAGCTTCCCTGCATCTTTCTAGGCTCCTCTTCTCTCTTTTGGAATGCCTGCTTCTCCTCACCCAAGTACCTTGGGCCCTCAGGCTTCCACCATCCTGGCCAAAGGCATTCTACCTCCCACCTAATTCTCTCTCTCCTAGACCTAACCTACCCTAAGGGGCACCAAAGTCCCCTTCCTCCCTCCTGCTATGCAGGAGATCTCAAATAAGATTATTTGACTAAAAGAATTTATGACAGGGTTATTCACGGAAACACTATCACTGTTCCTCCTACCCCTAAAGATTTGCATTTTAAAACATCTGTTGACTTATCCTAAAGGAATCTTACTATGTGGGAAAAGTGGTTCTGAGCAAAGGCCCTCGGCTTCCTTGGACATTCCCTATTCCCGGCACCAGCCCTGACAGTAAGATGTGCTAAGATTTAACTTCCGTTCTTTTGTCCCAGAACGTCCTCTTTCTTTTACTCCACCTACTGGAACTTCTTTGTTTTTAAGAGTTCCATTAGAAAACTAACAGGGAATTTCTCATTTGGCCTGAAGAATGAGTTAATCTATCCTACTTAACTCTTTCTGGGTCGGGACTTTGTGCTGAGCACAATTCCCATAGTATTTGGACATTCCCCACAACCCTTGAAGGGAGGTTTTATCATGATCTTCATTTTAGAGAAAATGGGCTTAGAACATAGTTTGCCTAAGGTCATGGTAAGGAGCAGTTTGTGAATCAAACCCCAAATTGTTCAGATTCCAGAGACCTTGTTCCCAACCACTGCACCATAACAAGAAAAGTACTAATTCCCAGTCAGAAGGCCCAACTTTAAGTCATAGCTCTGCCACTGAAAGATGATAAACACCAATTTCTGTGACCTTTCTAAAACTCCTTTCTTATCTGTAAAATAGGGAGATAATAATACTTATCATGCCAGGGTAAAGTGAGAATTAAATGTTAAAAGTGATTTATAACATGGTACCAAATTTATATGACGATTACTCACTTATATAAATATGGTGCCTGCTCTTTTCTATTTTTTAAAATCACCTCTCCCCAAGAGAATTTCATTTCTGTGTATGTGTGAATTCTACAAAAGATAGACTTGTAACATAGATGATAGTCAGGTGGGAAACTCTTTGTCTTGTTCTTCGCTCAGGCTCTCAATAAATACTTGCTAAATAAATGAATGATTCATCTTTGCTTGGAAAACAAAAGAGCATGGCAGGTGAAGGAAGAGGGCTTCGTTAACTGAGAAATTGTCACTGGTATGAAGAAATACTACTGACTTTTCCATACAATTATTAAGCCCGAAGTAGCTAAATAGTAGTAAGAGGTACTTTGATATCCTATTAAAATGAATGAAATCTTGTGTTAGTTTTTAACAAATCGAAAGAATTTTTAAAATTTGACTTGTAGCCCTATTCTGACCTCTGTTTAGCCCCATTTAGGCTTGCTAAAGCTACCTTAATCCTACTTGAACTTCTGTACCCCATTTCCCAGTGATTTGCAGGTCTTTAAAAACATGGCTGTGTGGAGAATGTGTTTGTTTGGTCCAGTTCCTTCCCCCACCCCCACCTCCACTTTCTATTTTCAGCTTTCACCCTCCCCTCTTGTACCTGGCAAGTTTCCCAAGAAGTGCTTCAGTTGCAAAGAAGGAAAATACTGACAGTGCATAATTTAAATGAGAGAGATGTGCCATGCCACATTTTCATTAAAATTACAGAAAAATCCAAGCTGTGTGGAGTTTAAGGGAGATCAGAATAGAGTCCAAAGTGCTATCATTACATTTTGTAGTGTTTTTTTAGCTCAATAAAGCAGCTGTCCTATATTTGCAAAATAGCTTGGAAATTGTTGGTCGTAGAAAAGGAAAGATGCATATTGGGTTTTTTCTTTCTTCGTTTCAGTTAAGAGTTCTCTACTAGTTAGAAAATTTTTTTTAAAAAAGTGCATAATTCCTATAATCTCTATTAGCATCTAAATATCAAACCAAGAATATGTTGAAAAGAGCTTGTAAGAGTGGATTGGGACAGAGCCTTGCTAATAGATTCACAAATTCTTATCCACAAATCAAATACTCTTCTGAGAGATAAGCTTAATAAAACAATGGCACTTGTTTATAATGGTATTTCAGTAAGCAAAATTTTCTGCAAACTTACACAAAGCAACCAAATAAAAATGTGATTCTGGAAAAAAGATCTGAAGCAAATATGGAAGATAAATAATACCAAAACAATACTGATTTTCTCATTAAATGTAAATTTTCACCACTCTGGAGAGCTCAATCATCCTTTAGAATCAGAGGTCCATTATATTTTGGCATCAGTTTGAATAACAGAATGCTCCTGCCATCCACCAGGAGAGTTTTATCTCAGTGGTTAGTAACTTTCCTGCACATGGATAATGCCCATTTTCTTCTGCTATCTTAGGATTTAGGTCTAAGGGTCAGAAATATCAATTAACAAAAAATTACCTTTTCTATTTGAGAATCCAACAGAAGAAAAGAATATGTAGTAATCTTAGAGAAAACAATTTAAAGGCTAACTCATTTCACTCATTCTGCCAGTAAACTACCTTTCTGTGGTTTCCTAACTGAAAATATGTAATTATATATCTCTGAACAAAATAACCTTATAAATATAAATCCATCTTTAGCTTTGTTAATAAATGAGATTCTCATTCTAACATACACCTAGAACTTCCATTCCACCAAATCACCCTATATATACTATGTTTCTGTTTTTTCTCTTTAATGTTATATGTAATTGCACAAATAGCACATGAACACATTACTGTAAGAAAAATAAATAATAGAGGGCATTTTTTTTTACTCAAGTGGCCATCACTAAGTATTATAGTTTACTTTTGCCAGTTTTGAATTTTTAAGTCTCTTTAATCATAGTTCCCTTCTAGCTCTTTGGCATTTTTAAAATTACTGTAATTTGCTGAATAAAGTGAATTATGTAATTATTTGTCTTAAATAGATATCCCAGTTTGGATTTTATTGATTGCATTCCCTTGGTGTTATCCAATATATTCCTCTGTTCTCTGTAATTACTATAAATTAGTAGTTGATATACAGGTTTATTCAGATTCAATGTTATTCAATGAAATATATATGTATTCATGAATATATCATATTCAAAGTACTTCATAGGTGGTAGGGAATTCTTCATAAGACATTGGCTCTGTTGCAATTTATATTTTGACTTGACAGTGTGTTTTGGAGATTCCTTCCCTCCTCAGTCCATGTATGTTTACCTTAATTCTTTGTTTCATAAAATGATGTATCATAATTTGTATTAGCTTCTCTTTCCTGATGGACTTTTAGGTTATTTTCACCTTTATCAATAATATCATGTTGAACCTCCTTATACTCAGACTTTTGAGCACACATGTAAGAGTCTGTAGAACAAAGAAGTCTTTAGTCTTTTTTTCTCCTATGTGCACTTGTTAAGAGATTCTGAAAGGGGAGATTTCATTCATAGGAATAGAAGCAATAGAAGGTCATTTTCTTCAGTGCAAATGCATTTAGGTTCCATACCAACACTGGAGCAGGAAATATCTAAGATATTTCAGTGGTCTCCAAAATAGGGCACATACATGCCTACCAGAGGGTACTCAAAAGCATCCATTGGGGCCTAGGAAAAAAGTGGGATCTCTATTTGTATCATTTTCTATGTGCATCTTTTATAATGTACAGAAGTATATGCAATTATAAATAAATAAACACACACACATATATATATATAAATAATGAAAATATGCTCAAAATATTTATCAAAAAGGATGTCCTGAGAATAAAATTCATTTGTTATATGGAGCTGAGTTCCTGCAAAGCTGATAGTCTTCTGTGTATATCTCCACCTAAATGATTTGTCATCATTTCAAACTCAGTCTGTAAAAATGCAATCAGAATTTTTTTACCCTCAAGGCCCAGCTTCTCTCCCTGATTTCTGTGTTTCTGTTAATGGCATCAGCAGTATTCTTCCAGTCACCCAGCCTTGAAACTTTGAGTCATCTTTTGTTTGCTACATCTTCCTTCTCAGTATCTGCAATAGCTTTTACATCTATGTTTCTTCCTTTCCATCTCCACTGCCACCACCTTTTTTCAAGCCCATTTAAATGACTATTAAAATAAAAGTCTAATTGACCCACTTTTTTTTCTTTTAAGCTGATATATCCTAAAAGCTGAATCTTTCTAAATCACACTTCTGATCACAATGCAAGCCTATTGCAACCCCACATATAATTAAAAATTACCACCTGGGAAACATCAAAACTACCCCTAAGTATGGTATTCAACAGTATTCAGGTGCCATGGCTTCAAATTCTCTTTCTCTCCTTCAGGCTAAGATTTATTCAATCAGCCCCTTAATATTCTGCCTGACACTTCGCTAGTATAGGGGAGGTGAAAGTTTTCCTCCACCCACTTGGGGTCCCTGGCTAGGTCTGAAAATTAAACTGACAAAGACAGAAGAAAAACATACAGGTTTATTTAATAAATAAATTTTATGTGACATGGGAGCCTTCATAAGGAAATGAAGACCCAAAGAACCAGTCAGTCCTGAGTATATTTATTCTAAGTTTGCTGAAGAGTGGGCAGTCCTGTAAAAATATGATAGTTTAATGAGACTGAGGTAACTGCAGCAGACTAGAGGAAACCTAGCAAGATCTATTTGTGGGGTTTTTTTGGCATCTCTTTGTCCTCTGAGATAAGGATGTTCCTTTCCTCTAGGCACGGGGAAGGAGTCTCTCATATGAAGGTTTTATGAGCTGTTCAGAGGAAAAGGGTGTTGGGGGAGGACCCAGACCTCTTTGCTTCTTCCATTTTCTCAAGCTCCTTCAGCTTAAAACATTCAACATGCCAAGGTACCATATTTTGGGAGACCATGCCCTGAACCCCATCACTAGGCACATTAGAGGTGTTGTCTCATTTAATTCTCACTGAACTCTATGAGGTGGGCGGCTAACCTTCTAATAATGAGGTGGATTCCCGAACAAGAATGCCTGGATTCCAATCCCCTTCTTATCAAATGTGTGACAAGTGACTTGCTGGACAGGTTTGTTACCCTCTCTTGCCGCAGTCTCCTCGTCTGCACAATTGTGGTAGTGACTGTATCTACCTCACAGGGCTGTTGTGAAGACTATGTTAACACCTTTAAATTGCTTAGAACCACTCTTGGCACAGAGTAAGTGCTCAGTAAGAGTAACTGTGCTCATTTATTAGTAGTGGTAGTGTTAACAGCTCCATTTTCCGAAAGAGGACACCAAGGCTAGAGAAGTGAAGTCGGTTGCCCCAGTTCACACAATTAGTGACTGTCAGAACAGGAACTCAGACCCACACCTGTCTGACTCCAAACCCCACATCTTAGCACAGTCCTTTATTGCCTCCAGTTTCCAGTCCCACCTCCTACTTCCTACGCATCTGTACTCAAAGCTCCAGTTAAGACAGGGTTACTCGCGCCTCTCAAAGATGCTTTGTGTTTTTTTCCTTTCATTTCATCTTACCATGTTTTGCCTTTCCTCCTGATATATTCCTGTTAAAATGCATTTCATTCCTCTCCTTCCTCTTCAATGGTGATGTCAGCTTCTTAAAATCCTACCCAGTCTTGTGAAAGGCCACCTTCTTTGTGATATCATCATTGCCCGTCTTCTTCCCTCCTCCATGAAACAAGCAACTGTAATCTCTCTCTGTCTGAATGGACATATATGCTATGGTTGTTATCATATTTGTGCCTTTTATTACAGATATTTGTGTACCTTACAATCCAGGATTTTGTGTTTGAAAGTTCTCTAGAGATCATCTCACCTAATGACTGTTTTCAGAGCAGAGCCCCAGGGTTGGAGGAGGTGGTCTAGGACCGCGAGAGGCAGCTGGGAAAGGCTGAGTGGGTGGACCAGTTTTCCCTTTACACACCCACACCCCTTCAAACAGAGCATCTCCTTTTTATCCGTTTCACATATTGGGATGAATATCTAAAAACATCTTTAATAAGTTATTGTCTTCTGTCTCCCATATCTCCAACACTGTGGGAGGAGAGAGAGTCTTATGGCTAGTGTTTCTTGGGCACAGAGCCTTGACAAAGTGCTTATTCATGACAGGTCCACAGAGGAAGGACATCCTGCGCTCAGCACGTTAACATATCCTATTTCAAATGTTTAACCTGTGGACAGTCCCGGGAGGTAGGCATTCTCTCCATCTTAAAGATGTGCAAATGGAGCCCTGCCTCACTGAAGTTAAGAAATCTGCCCAAGTTTATTCAGCTGATGAGTGATAGAAGGAGACTTCAAACCTAGATCCCGTCCGGCTCAGATTCTGAATTTCAATGGACCAAGATTCAGCTCCCCCCCTCTCTCTAACTAGCTCTGTGATCTTGGCAAGGTATTTAATCTTCCGGAATCTCACCTTTATGAAGAGTATCGCCATACCTCTAACCAGTATTCCTAGGGTTCAGTTCTGGAAGCCAGATGTCTGACTTTCAACCAAAGCTGACTAGTGTTACTGTGACTGCACTATCTACTGCAACATTTTCTGAAGAGACTCTAGGTTTGATAATCTCTGAATCCTCCTCAGCAACAGGTACTAAAGAGCAGCATTTCTGAGACATTTTGCCACACATCCTATGTGATTTTAAAATATTCGTAGTGTCATGCAGTTTCTATCAGGAAATGTTCATAGTGCCATGCAGTTTCTATCAGGAAGAGACAGAAATTCAAGGCTCTAATATGAACCAGTGATTTAGCAAGTCCTATTTTATAGCACAGCGTTAGGTCTCTTGCATCTGGTCTGCTACAGGAATTCTCTCATGGTTAAAATGTCCTAAGAGAAACAGCACTCTGCCACCTTCCCACTAAGCCCCTAAGTCTCCAACTCTCCGTACTCCTGTGGGAGGAGCAGAGCCAACTGCGACAGGTGTATGTGTGTGTGTGTGTGTGTTCTCATTTCAGTGTTATGAGGACAAATAAGTTACTTATAAAGCATAAAAATAGAAAAAAAAAGTCAAGTCAACAGGCCTGTCTGCATCTGGAAGAATGTTCTTGATGGCCTCACTGCCATAGGCTTTTACCGCATATTATGCAGTATATTCACTGATGCGATTCCTATCATTACTTAGCCATGGACATAAACGCTGTGTCTTTAAATGTTTGCTTCTAACATGAAACTTATTTTGTCAAATGGCTACTAGTTACATTTTTGAGAAGGCAGTGATCCATATTTGTTGAACTTATCCCCAGAAGAACATACTAATGGGAATGAGAGAAGTAAACCTTGTACCCAGAGGGAACTGTTCTGTAGAGGAGTTTAGTATAAAGTATCTTTCCTGTCTAGGTTTTCTCGTTCTAAGACCTGGAGTCCATCCTTATTTGAGAACACAGTCAAAATAATTGATTCCTTTTATCAACCTACCCAGAGTACATACATTTAAAAAAATGAACTTACCACAAGGTGTGCAGCAACTATGACACTAGAAGGTTGCCATGTGTGGAAGGGCTCTTAATAAGTACCATGATTGCCAAATGACTTGTAGATAGTTGTTACATGTCACCATTACCTTCTTCATTACATTTTCTTTTAGCTTCTGTTAACTAGCTTACAACATTCTAATTGGATGTCTTATAATTGAGTTTAACAGAATGTATCAAAAATATTTCTAAATTACTTTCTTTTTCTGGCAGTAATTTATGTAGTGAGCCATGAATCAATGTTTACTGGAAAAACAGCCTCACATAGAGTGAAATGCTGCTTGTGCATAGGAAAGCACACTTTTGCAAAGAAAACCATTATTTCAATACACAAATATTTTCAGAATCTATCATCCCTCAAATGCCTAATGTGATCACTACTGATGATTTTCAGACTGATTTTTGCCCTTTTGACAATCTATTACCAATACCACATGGCCGTATTTCCTTCCTCCCATGCAGAGATTCCAGTAATAAATTGGATATATTCTAAGAATTTGTATTTAAGTTCCCTCCCCTAAGTACGCCCATTTTAGAGCTGTGGTCTAAAGGGGAGAGATAACAAAAGTCTGCTTCCTAAGTTTACAGTTGTTTGATGGTTCAGTTTGTTTCAGCACTCTGCAAAATAATAACGTGCTGTCTTTTTTATATTAGATCTACCATCAGCTGCTTGTTTTCCAAACTGTTAATAGGTCACACTGAGTAATCCGCACTCTTTTGTGGACCCAGGAGAGCTCGCTGAGGCTAGAGGCACAACCTGTGGCTCTGGGGTAATTTTTCTCTGTATAAATCTAATAAAACCTGCTCCCTTACCCTGACTAGTGCTGTCTTCTCACCAACTGAGCTGGCACCTCTGAAAGTAAATAGATGATTTACACAGAGCCACGTCCGCATTCAGTTTCCAAACCAGTTCTTCCTGGATAGCAGTGGAGAGGCATCCCATGGAGAAAATTTGTAGAACCTTTACTAGTTTTTGTAAGCTTCTTTTCCAAGGTTTTAATGGAAGAGGGATCTTTGAAAAAGGTCAAATATAGAATTCAAAAGAAAAGAGAATCTGGCAAAGACCTAATAGAGAGAAGTAATATTCAAGTAGAGATGTCTTATTCTGTTTTTGTAAGTTTGTCGTCAACATTAATAAATTTGGTAAAAAAAAATTTATTATCTACTTTGGGTTAGACACTGTGCAATTTAATGATAGATAAAACATAGATCTTTCAAAGTGTACAGTATAGTAGGGAACAGAGATAATAACTAAGTTTATAAGGGAGTTCAGAGTAAAGTTACAAGGTTCTGGGAAGACTTTCTAAAAACATTAGCAAATCATTAAGAGCTGAAAGTTTTCCAGTCAGAAAGATTCGTTTTTCTTCTATTTTACTTAAATGTAGTTTTCTTTGTACTATTTTAAACACTGTGTTTAAATTGAGAGTTCTAAGAGTCTTTTTTTTTCACTTTTTTATTGAAGTATAGTTGATTTACAACGTTGTGCTAACACTCAACACCTCTTCCTTTATCTTCTTTATTGCTACAAAATTTTTGAAAATAAAATATTTAAGCTTAAATATTTAAGTATTTAAAGTATTTCCATAAGCTGTCCCTAGGAAATTATAACAACTAACTTCACTGATCTGTCTTAACTCATTTTAAATTATTCAGTTTTGTCCAAATGGTCATAGGTTGATCAGACATCCCAGTTTGCCTGGGGTAGTCCCAGTTTGTGCTGATTATCTGGCATACTTAAAAATAGCATCCCATTTCACTTGAAAAGCACCAAGCTTCAACAATAAATGATATGGTTACCCCAGTTATTCACCATATTCTGGTCCAGTGGGTTGAAATAGACAGGGTTGTGCCTCCCTACCCATCTCTTCTCCCCACTGCGTTATCTTCTTGTCTCTGTACATAATTTTGAATGCCTACCACATAAGTATTACTTAAATGTGGTAGAGTACAGGAGGAAAAAAGAAGTACAGTCTGCTTAACCATTCCTCAAGTATTGAAAAAATTACCTACAAGGCATTTGGTACACTGATCCAATTCTTCTCAACCACTGTATTTGGTCCCTTTGTTAGGTTAGACCTGATTGATTGCAAGCGGGCATGAGCAGGTGGTGAGCATTTGGCCATTTGGTCTTGCTGTTAAACGTTCCATTTGTCAGGTTCAGGCATTTGCTGGCCATACTAATTGTTAAAAAGTCAAGTTTAGAAGCATGATAATGGAAGAGAATATGTTCTTTAAAGATTGGCTCCTTATTCTCATAGTACTTCCTGTATATGATGTATAGATATTTTTCAAGTATGGCAAATAAATTTGATGGTTAAATGTTCTTTAATATGGTTTTGGTTTTTGAAGAGGGAAGGAAGGATGTCCATCTTTGATTTAAGTTCTCACATGTTCACAGAGCTGGAAGGATCATTGGTAAACTTTATATCCTGCCTAAAAGGTGACTGCAGGTTATAATATATCTCAGTTGCCAAAAGAGAATACTGCATCTTAAGAATCTATTTTCCTTTTATTTATCATTTATTTTATTAGTATTTCTAAATAGTCCATATCTAGGAAATCTTTGTATTTTCCACAGTGCCCAACACAATGCCTTATAATTAATACTCAAATATTTATTAAGTGAGTGAATGAAAGGATGACTATTCTTCATATTTTGATGTATATCTCAGATTTATAAAATATGACAGAGTAAGGTAAACTATATCCCAGATTTATAGTAAAAATATTTTCTCATATTCTCATCAATCAAGAATATGTTAAGATCTGCGTATATATCGGCACCCCCTCTCAGAAAAGCAATAAAAAAAAATTCCAAGCAGAGAAATTCATAATTCCACTCTAGTTTCACTATAATAATGTTGATACACTTTTTTCTGAAATAATCAGTGCCCATTAAAAAAAAAAAAAAAACAACAGCATGTAGTGATTAGAATATACATTCCATGAATGGTACCAAACCTTTTTGTGAATCAAATTCTTTCAATTCCCAAGAGTTTCTCTAACCAGGCATAGATTCAACAAAATTTCTCAGTGATTGCCTCGCTTATTAGAGAATGATTGAAAAAGAACATACACTAAGGCTTCAAAATCTGAAAAGCTTTCTGAGGGCACAAATAACTGAGACAATTTAAGAAACTATTTTAGTCTATGAATGATAGTACTGCATTATCATTTTCTTCTCTTTATCTTTCTATTTTTTCTAGGGTATCTATAAACGTTATGTCTCTGCCTAAATTCGTTTAATTTGTCTGTGATGTTTATCTAGGTAGAACTTTAGACTGAAACTGATTTAATATGTGTGGTGTTTAGGCCACATTCATTTATTTTTTATGTATTGAGTCACTATGATGTACAAGGTACTGAACTTGATGCTGAGAATACAATAAAAAATGAATCTGATGTTGTCCCTCCTACAAGAATTTCATAGGGAGAGAAGGGAGAAATGTAAAGAAATGTAAATTAAATCCTGGGTGGCTCAGACAATAAGGAAGCGTTGATCAAGGCACAGTGATGACACAGAGAAATAAGTGACTCATAATGACTGCATGAGATTGTAAAAAAATTATTTTCAGAGATAGATGGATAAATGGAATTTTTAATAATTAGTAGATTTTATCAAGCAAACATAGTTCATAGTTCATAAAGACCATTCCAGGTAGAGGACATGCAAAGATGCATTATATGAAGACCATAAGTACCTAAAGATCACAGGGGAAGTGTCGTAGTATTTTTTTCTTGAAAAATTGATAACTTATGTGTTTTCTATGTACATGATAAAACATTTGAATTTTTGACCATTCTCTTTCAATAAATTAATATCTAAGCTGAAATGCACTTCATTTCTTATTCAGCAATATAGGCAATAAATCCTCATGAAGGCATTACTAATCCCAACTGTAATTTAAAAAATGCTGCTTTTCATACAACTGTGTTTGTCGTTGGAATGAGCAGTCAGAGTCAACACTGAGTCTTTCACCTCTATGGGTCTTATCCTAGGAAATGGAGATGGATACTCCTTTTGAGAAGTACGTTAAATAAATGTCATAAGACCTCTGTATGAGAAGCCCTAGATGCTTTAAATCATAACTCTCTGAGCGAGAAAACATACCTAGAAACCCCCAATAGAAACAACAGTGCAGGTAGTCCTCTGCATGGAGATAGTTAAGGCACCATGACGGACTATTTCCCTTAAGAACTGGCAGAGAATCTAGTTTCTGTTGATAACCTCCAGGACACCCTATGATATTCTGAGTGGTTTGATGCAACTCTCCTTATGACACATAATAAAGTCAGCTGAACTGAAAGAAAAGAAGTCCTGTGAATAATGATCTCACCTGTTAACTCATGTTTTTCTTTCCAGCCAGAAAAGAAAGTTTCCTTCCTAAGGCTGAATGGCTGGGCAAAAGTAAGGCAAGGTTGAGGAAAAATCTTTAAGCAAACAAACAAATAAGCAAACACAACTTAATAAAGCTACTGCCCTGCCATGAGGTAATGAGTCCTTTTAAATCAATTTTGAAATGAGACTCTCAAGGAAAGAAAATGTTACTGCATGTCACAGCATCTTCTAAAGTTCATTTATTTCCAGCAGAAACAATAGGATGACTCCGTGTGGCCCTGAGCTTACTGAAAAAGACCAAATTGCTAAAAAGACGCAATACCACAAATAGACATTTATAAGGGTTTGTCAACTCCAGTGAAGTGGTTTCTGTGGACTCTGTACTTTTCCACGCCCCTCTGCATCTCCTCACGCTTTAAATAAATTACATAAGTAAATAAATAAATCCACTAAAATGATACCACCTTTTCAGCAAGAGATAAAAACATACTGATTAGTGACTGCTGAAGGACATCATTAAACTCTCACTGTTTGATTTCATTTCTTCTTCTCTTATTTTATTTATTTATTTATTATTTGGTCGCCCGCAGGCATCTCTGTACTGACTGACCCTGCTAGTTCAACTATTAAAGAGTTTCTCTCTCCAAGGAGGTCTGATGTAAACATGATAATCTGTTCGGCGGCTCCTATGATGGCCCATGAATAAAACATACGATAACCTGGTTAGAGTCAAAGCAGTTCACTATTTGTAAACAGAAGGAGTGTTTGGAAGCTCCTGGAACGCTTCACCATACTTAATCCCAGAAGCCTGGAATTCCATTCTTGGTTGGCCTTATAGTCTAACTATTGGCCTTACAGTCAGCCACCCTGTAATATCTTATTGAACAGGAGCTAATGCTAGGGGCTGGATTTGAATGCTCCTCCAACTGTGGCAGAAAGCACATCTCTGCTTATAGAAAGTATACACTGAATCCTAGAAAAAAAAGAAAACGTTTAGTGGTGAGAGTTGGAAAGAGAAGTCTGAGAAGCAAAGTGAAGGAGCTAGGAAGTAGTCACGTCTATTATATTTAATAGTGCACACATTGAAATCTAAATTAAAATCGTTACCTACTTGGTGTTTTACAATATTACAAGGACATGATTGGATATTTTTTGCGTTCAATTATCTGTTCAGACCAAGACAACTTTCTAACTGTAACAAAAGAAAGGGCTATGCTATAATCTCTGCTCTGGCAACTCAAAGAGGCAAAACCTGCCTCTGTCTGGGTAGATATTGTTGGGTGGATAAAATCAGAGAGGAATTATTTAATGTGACCTTTCCCACACAACAAGAGAACAATTGTTATAATTCAGGTTCGTTTTTAAAGCATAGTCATTAAAAAACTGCTTATAGCACGTTTTTTTTCCTGGAAATCTCTCCCTTTGTGCATTGGCTTTGGCCATTAATCCTCTAATTATGTTCCCGCATGTATTTAATTTTTGATCTCCTATAGAAGGAACCATAAAATGAACATTTTATATAAAGATGGTTTTATATTGCGATGTAACAGCTGCTATTGACTAAACAGCTTTCCTGGGACTGCCTTTTGTCTGTCAACAAGTTCGCATCATCTCTGACAAACTTTGTACTTCTTACATTGTTAGCATTATTCTTTATTTCATTGAAAAAATTAAATGCAATTCTGGATACTAGCAACATTTGGAAATTTAAAATGTATTTTTGTATTCCTAGTAAACCTTAAAGTAAGCATGATTTTGAGGTTGTATGTGAGTGGGTATGGCTTTTACAAAAATTCAGCATTCTATAAAGAGCACTGTCAAAATACAGGGGCATAACTAATGTAAAATTATAAATTAATGTCCAGGACACATCTACTTTTAAAATATTACAAATAATAAAATTTGCATCTACTGCATATTTATAAGATCTAGTCTATATTATTTATGTACCTCCTTTGTAAGATTTAGGTAACTTAATTTAAATATAATGCCTAACCCTCAGTAAATCGTTATTGAAAAAAGTGTTAGATTTTCAAACTTTTTGAAATCATAATTAAATCTCTTTCCAACAATTCTCTGAAAAAAATCAACATCTAAATACTTCTTACAATATTTCAGTGTGAAAATTACAGTAGCACCTAATTAATCAGCCTCACCCTGGAATGAGGGGTTCCACATAAGCAAATTTTGCAGACAGTTGTAACTTGCCCCCTCCTGTATTTCATTGAAAAGCAAATAAGATAAAGTATAGAAAAGTGCTTTATAAACTTTAAAATACATTATAATGGATACTATGATTTTATTATGCTATAAACTTGGTTTTAGATAATTTATTCCTAAAAATCTTTCCAAAATACATACTCTTTTGCTTCCTTAAGTGGCATATA
This sequence comes from Vicugna pacos, assembly GCF_048564905.1. NCBI lineage: Eukaryota > Metazoa > Chordata > Mammalia > Artiodactyla > Camelidae > Vicugna > Vicugna pacos. The sequence continues at coordinate 7,763,302 of NC_132999.1, read as the reverse complement.
TTTGTAATTATCAACATTAACTATGGGATCCTAAATTTTACAAAGGTACCCTCTGCAGTATCTTGCCCCTGATAATGGCTTCTAGTTGTTAACATTCTTTAATCTTATACCTGTAGTGCTCTGTCTTCTCGCTCTGTGAAACTGTCAGTCAAGTGGGCCTTTTTCATCCCTTCTTTATTCTCTGCCTTTCTTTTTTCTTTCTAGTTTACTGCTTGAGTCTGTTGTGATTTGGGGAAAAATAAATCCATTTGAATTGTGTCTAAACAGTAAATAGGTCTGGGTGAAGATCCAGTAAGTTCTTGTAAATCTCTGTATATGTGCCTTATATTTAGGTTTCTAAATGTAAATTCATCAAACAAGTATTTATTGAGTGGCCGGTGTGCTACAGACACGTAACTACATAGACATGGCCCTTGTCTTCATGAAGCTTACTGTCTACCAGGACAGACTAACATAAAAGATTACCCAGATATTTAATTAGAGTGGAGAGGTGCTGTGCAGAAGATATGCAGGATGCTCTAAGCTCATGTCAAAGAGGGCACTTAAGCTAACCTGAAAGTCTTCCCATTTACACTGAGGCCTAGAAAGTGGGTAGAATTAAGGGGGCCAGTTAAAGAAAGTAGCATATAAGGAAAGTGTGTGTTCAGAGAATTTTTCTTTATTTCTAGAATCTGCTAATTCGGTGAGATGACCAATTTAAAAGACCTCAATAAAAGGGTAGCTTACTACATAATTTCTCTTAAAGAATGTTTTAAAAATTTAAAAATCCTGTTGCTCAACCTATTTTCGCCAGCTTCTTCTAGAACTTGGGGGAACTCTTCTCTAAATTCTCAGTGCATTTGCTATGTAATTGTGTAGTGTGACTCTTCCGGAACCGAGACACTTATGCTGCCTTACCTGGAGGACAAATTTCCGATTCTAGACTGCACTCTGCTCTCAGTCTGACTGTAGAACTCCCACTGATGGCAGTCGGAGCTGTGCTTGTGTATCTAGGGAAGTACACTGCCCTCTGTGTCGCTGTCAGACTCCTCTGGCACGGAGCCTGGAAGCCCGCGTGTGGATGTGAGTCTCTAAGGAAACAAACTCTCAGAGGTGCCGCACTAGCGGTGGTGTGAATGGAAGCAGAGAAAGCAGATGAAAAAGAAGGGCATGGCATCTGGACTAGCACCCTTTATCCTGCCACGCCTGCAGTAGAAGGAGGGGTGGAAGGAATTGCAATCATTTTTTTTCCCCAGGACTAGACTATTTCATAATATCATCAACTTTATAGTCACAGACTGAGTTTTAATCATTACTATGCCCTCTAACATATACAAGGCCTGGCGTGAGTACTAATGGAGACCTGAACTTGAGAAGAGCCGTACCTCCTTCCCATCGCCTACTCTATTCTGTGTGGCAGGGGACCGACCAAGCGTGTGTCTGGTCTCCATCTCCCACCTGCTCCCCACCCAAGACAGCCACACCCTTTGGAGCACTGACCCAAAGAGGCCCAGGTTGTTCTTGGAAGTGGGCTTCAGGCCATCTGGGCAGGGGACTTCTGGAAGCATTTGCTTTTAACCACTCTCTAACCTGTTCAGCCTTACATAATGGGGGAAATTCATAATGGTTTGAAAAAGAAGATGCATAGGTTTTAAGGATGAAAGGGCAAGGGCCGTGTATTTTTTTAAAGCTTGTTTTTACGTCAGTGCTTCTCAAACAAAATGCATGAGGATCATCCCAGGCTCTTGTCGAAATGCAGATTCTGAGTAAGTCTGGCCTGGGGCTCCAGATTCTGCCTTTCTAAAGAGCTCCCTGGTGATTCCTGTCTGTAAACCACACTTTGCATAGCAAGGCCTCTGAATATTACTGGTTTCAGTGTATATGGGTGTGTTCAGGTGTGTATATGCTGAGACTTTGAGATGCAAAATAGTAATAGTGTGTAAAAAGAAAAATCACATGACAACATAAGTTTAAAAGACATAGCTTTTAGGTTTATCGTTGTTTAAGATTCTTCGCTTGGATGATGTCCCAGATAACAGCCTTTCATATCTATTCCTTCTCCGTATTAATTTGTTATCAGTGATGTCACCATGTCTTATCTTTAAATTGGTCTCTCAAGTGTTGCTTTAGCAGCCTTATAAAATCCTACAGATTTCTAAGATACATACTACTGCCAATGGAAGCCTGAATGTCTCCTGGTGTAGAAAAGAGATTTTGATTAGATTTAAGCAGCTGTCATCTATGAAATTTTTCTCTCTAAATCATCTGCTTTCAACAAGCTCTTATATGTTGCTTTCTTGGATGGTTGCTGCCCTTGGTACCCTTTTAACTATTCCTGTTAACTGTGTCCCGTGGTATGGAACTAATACATATTTAAGAACATCATCACTAGCTAAAAAAGCACTTGGCTTAGAGAAATTTTACTCTGGCATCTTCTCTGCCATAATAACTATTTTTCCTCGTGTTGAAAAAAAATCAACTACATGAAGAAGGACAGTGATGCTGCAGGTTGCACTGCTAAAAGCAGTTTTGAAAGCTGTCATAAAAGTTATCACTTGTCATTTTACCTAGATGAAATGCAATCTAAAGAACATGTGTTTTCAAAAGCAACTTAATCTCAATTATCGAGGTCCCCAGACTTGTAGGAAATGACAATTTAAAATGTTAACATTGAACCAAGATTATGTAATGGAAAATGGACTAGTGTTTTAAGGATAAATATATTTCTAGATTGTGTTATTCTACATTTTGTAAAATAAAATGTGAAATATTCTACTTGGTATTGGACTAAACCTCCCCTTGAGAATTTACAGATTATTAACTGAAATGGCAGTTTTCTTGTTAGTCGTGATCAAAGTGGTTCGGGAATGTCTAAAAACATGTGAAAGTTGATTACACATTTTATTGCTGGCACCGCATTGACTGGCCACCCGTATGATGGAGCAATTGTAACCGTGGACTAGTTCCAACTAGCCTCAGGGAAAGAGCACACTGAGTTGAGACCTTTAGAAAGCATTTATTTGCTTGCCTCATTTAATCAAGTGACTTTTATAATTTTCCAGCTTTTAGTCTTACTTATTTCACATAATGAGAAAGAAAAATATCTTATTTCTGGCATTTAAACAAAGAATATCCACCATTTAAAATTTCATTTCAAGATACAAATCCTTACCTTTTTCAAGAAGTGTATCTGTCTTGTTTTTCAGTGAGACAAACTACATACTTAAACAGAGGAATTCTAATTGATCTTAAAATAACGGTATTCATCAGGTCATACCTACCCCTCAAAATCCTATCCATTTTTCATGATCCAGTAAAGTCCCTTCCCTTCCAGGAAGCCTCTGTTTCTCTAGTCAGAATTACTCTCTTGTCCTAGTGCTTTCTAATAATAGAGGTATAGTGTATATTGTTTGAATTAAACCTTTATAATTGTCAAAGACCATGGGGTGAATGCACTGTGGAGTGATCCACTTTATTCATTAAGATCACCAAATCATCATATTGACCTTTTAAAAATGACCCATAGTAAATTATTTTTATAAATTATAGGGTCTTGGCCAAGTTTCAAAATTTAACATTTGAATACAATTCAGATAAAATAAAATCACATTTTAAAATAAGTTTTGTGGCTAATGACTCTCTTTTAATACAATTTTTTTAAATTTAATGGTGTTTTTCTTATTTTTAAATTTTCATGCAGTATTTACCTCTCTTGCCTTGAAAATAAATAAAATTATGCATATTTAATAGATAGGTCATAGAATTTGTATTGCGAGGATGTCAAGATACCCCTGTTTGTATTCAAAATAGTATCTGTATTTTAAACTATGTAGTGTTAGCCAAATTAACACATAATAAAAAACACACCTAATTATCATTTCTCTATCCCGTTTACTATTATAGGAAACTAAATTAGACAGGCCGATAGAGAATCAGAGCCAACTTTAAACATGCTTATCCTCCAGCTCAAGTTTTCAACTTTTAATTTTTTGCAATAAAATACATAGGTTTATGTATTTTCTTTTCTGCTCTCCTTTTTCTTTTAATGGGTGACCTTGGCAACTTTTCCAATTTCTCTATTTTTAGAATATTGTTAGCAAGTCCACAGGCATCAGAAGAAATATATTTTCTGGAGTATTAGAACTCAAGAAATGCAATAATGATAATCTACCCCTCCAACCCAGGGAACTATTTTACATTGGCATTAAGAGACGTTCAAATAGAAAAATATCAATTAATTATTTAACTTCAGTCACTGAATTCAGCAAAACTTGGATTTACCAACCAGTCTGATCACTTACTAGTTGAATGACCTTGACAAAGTTACCTTATTCTCTTAGATTTTTTGGATTTTAGATTCCCTAACCTGAAACAATGGAGATGAGAATAAAGCCTACCTTCCGGTTGGTTGAAGCACTCTAATGCGTGTCAAGCATTCAGCACGGTGCCTGGCGCAGAGCCCATCCTCGGGCTGAGGCTGCATGTGGTGGATCACATTCCTGAGAGCCAGAGCCTGCCATCCATCAGCTAGTCAGACACGTGAGCTGGGGGCCTGTGTGTCTTCACCGATTGTTTCTGTTTTTGTTTGCTCTCAGCAAAAGGGGACACCAGATTGTAGCAATTAGGAGTGAAATTTCCCCTCAAAGTCAGAGGAAAAAAAAATCAGAGACTTAGTCACTAAATCTTACAGAGGAAGGAGGAGAAAGAGGAGCTAAAGCTTGATGGACTGAATTCTGAATGCAGTTTCTTAAAAGGAATTCTTGTGGTAAGGGACAGTGGAAAGATCCCAAGTTACAACACAAACCCAAGGGCAGACCTCATGGAAATCAAAGAAAGTGACACTGTAGGCACATCGTAGAATAAGGGGACGTTTGAGAAGAGAGGACTATGTATTTACCATTTTGCTTGATCTACATATCAAAAGCATCCTCTAACTTTATATAGAAGATCCTAGCAGGGAAATGTTTCATATGAAAAAGAAAAAAATAAAATAAAGTAAAAATGAAAGAAAGAAGAAAGCGCTGGAGGCCATGTCATTTTTTTTCCCCCATCATATTCTTTTTCACAGATTTCAGGCCAGGTGCGAGTACTTCATGCAATCGAATACTTTCCCAAATCACCACAAAAGCAAAAGAAGATACTGGGAAATAGAGAATCCACCATACTAAAATAGGTAATCTAACTGAGAAGTAGAAATGATTGAGGAAAATTAAGTACCCTCAACACTTAATAACTCAACATAAAAAAAGTACAGCTTTTTTCCCCACAACCTGTTATGTAATAAAAGCCCACTGTGATTGCTAGGAAAAAAGAAACTTCAGCTCAGCTAAGTTTAGAAATATTTTTACTTGATAATATATTTTCTGAAGTATTTTGAATCAGTAATATTGAAAAATTGAAAGTTAAATCTCCAATAAATGGAAATCAAGTGATTGGCTATTTGAAAACCTATATTATTCTAGCCATGTATTAGGCCTCATCTCTAGCAAACGCCTTCGCAGCAAAAATGTTTCGTTAGCAAAGAGATGTCAGTCTTTTTTATCACCAACTGTTAACAGTTAATAGAAATTTTCTGTTTTATTGTCACTTAGAAGCAAAAAATAAAATTGTCCAGGTATTTAACCAGAACTGATAAAGTTTAAAGAAAAAAAAATGATTTCACTCAAAAAAAAGTTTTAAATTTGTCATAACAATCAAATTTATAATTTACTTTGATTCAAAATCCATATTAGAGGGATTAACAGAGGGATTTCATTAATGCTACCTGAAGATTGTGGAAATGTGTGGTGAACACACTGGCTTCTTAGAAGATTCAGTTTCCAATCCTGACTCAATTATATTCAGGTTGTGTCTCTCCCTTCCTGAGCTCTATGTAAGAACAGGATAAAATTACCTATTCTTTATGTTGCATTGTTATTATGATTTAAATAAATTAACATATAAAATAACTCAGTACAGTTTCTGAAAAATTTGGAGCACAGCAGAATGTTTGTATTTCCCAGTAAGAGCATCACTATCTAGACAGCTGTTCACATTGTCTCTCCCACATGTTGAATTAGTTTTCAAGTCCTGTCATTTCTACCTCCTAACTATCTCTCAATTACTTCTTTATCTTCTCTTGCACTTCCCAAGTAAAGCCCCTCATTTCCTTATGCCTGGACTAAAATCACGACCATGTAATTCATCCTTACTTACAGACTCAACTACTGCCAAACCATTCTTTATGCTGAATTCTCTTTCTAGAGAATAAATATAATCATACTATCCTCCTTAGAACTCTTTATGACTTCCTGATGCCCATAGGACAGAATATAATCTCCCTAGAGTGATACAGAAGGGACTTCATCAATAGGTAGCTCAACATCGTCTTCCATTTTTTATCGTGTACGCTATGTAATAGACACACTGTGCTATCCTTTCCCCTGCACTTGTAACTTTGCACTTGCTGTTCCCTTTGCCTGTGATCTATTTCCCACCCTCTAACAGTGAACAACTGTTCATCTTTAAGACACAGCTGAAATGTCACCTCCCACATGTCGCCTTCTCAGAGCACACAGGAAGAATTTATCATTCCTCTAGGACTTATGTCATTCCTGCAGGACTTACTCCATTATACCACACCATATTTTATTAATTACTCGTTAACATGTCTGTCTCTACACAAGACTATGAGCTCCACTGTACAGCACAGAGCCAAAAATATGGTAGGTAGTATTTGATACATGTTTACGGAATTAATGATTGAGAACAACAGAAACAAATCAATGATGTTACAGTGAGTCTCCTCATGAATTAATATGGCTCAAATTTGCAAGTGGCCTTTTATTTGTACTGAATATTTGTAACTTCTGTCCATATGGGGGAACAAAAGAAATGAAATTGAGATCATTATTTAGGGAAGTCAAAAAAAGCCCCAAACCCAAAAAACCCAAAAACAATAATCTTTTTGAGTCAATTATGTTGATATTACAAGCAAATGGGTCTTTGACCTAAATTATCGAGTTTAAATACCTCAGTTTACTCTGCTTGTTTAGATACGGCATGAACACCAAGGTATTTTTGTTATTCTCAGAAAACACAGATTTTAGATCATCTGTTCCTTCCCTTTGCACACAAGCACAAAGGAAAGCAGGAGGTGGATACAGCGGCAGACTGACTTCTGCACAGGGCTTCGTCACTGACGCTCGGAGAGTTCTCGTTCAGCACGCTCCGTACCTTGGTTCCTCCTTCTACAAAAATGTACTGACTTGTATCTTCAGGAGAAAATATGAGGGAAAAGTAAAACATCTTGGTGTACAAATGTAGGAGCCCAGCTTCAGGAATGAACTTCATTTAGTGCCTAGTAGAGTGCTGCTGACAGTGAATAAATGTGCCTTGTTGGTGATGAAATACTAAATGTAAGAACCTGTGTTTCTGGTTCTGCACTGTCATAAAGCTGCTATTATTCAGCATTTATTAGGTACCCACAGAGTATGAGACATAAACATGACAAGTAGAAAACACACAGTCCCTAACCTCTAAATTACAAAAGACAGATGCACAGGAAAGTAGGTGGACCTCGAAATTGTTTCCAAATGGCTGTTTGTAGGAGGATTTAGAGAGTAGGAAAACCGAAGGGAGGCAGGATGGGGTGGACAGGAGTGTTAGGAAATGCGATGTGTAAGGAGTTAGTGTTCTCATAAAAGAAACGGAGCTGGCGATCAGGCCAATTTCCAGAAGCTTAGGAGTGAACCTGAGAGACCCACTGGTGATAATGAAGAATCCAAGGCGGAAAAGAGGGAAGAGTGTTTTTATGTGGCCTCTCTGTGTCCTCTTTGCTAGCAGAAGTACTTCCTCTAGCTTCTCTGGTTGGCAGTAAGAGAAAAAAATCATGATTATTTTAAAGTAAGACACTGCCAAGCTAAATGAATGGTTTAGCATTTACTAGCCTCATGCTTCTCCATCTTTAAAATGGAACAGTAATATTTCAAAGAATTGGCATAACAAGATGAAGCATGTAAATGGTCCACACTGGTACCTTGCACATAGTTTAGGAAGCCTATCTAGAGCTGGAATCTTAGTCTGCTGTTCCAGTCTCTGATGTCCCAGGTTTCCTGGTTGTTTTTGTTTTGTTTTGTTTTGTTTGCCTTATCCTTCTTCTGCTTGTCAAAAGGAGTAAGATATTTTCTAAAACGAGAAGATGAAGTTTAAACAAGCAATATTGGTTAGTAAATACACAGACAGGATTTGTGTTAATGCTAAGGCTCCATTTCCAACTGAATTTGGGGCTAGTGAGATTTTAACCTAGTCGTTTTTTTTTTTTTAGCAGTCATTAGATTGAAACCAAAAAAACCCACAGTGGGAGCTTTGTAAAATGGTTCTGGGGGCCCTCAGGGGCATTTCTCTCAGTCTTTTCATCAACAGAGCCGGTCTATACCGTAAGTCTTATTTATAATAAGGAGGCTTTCAGGCAATTTCACACTGCTTTTCTCTGATGCAGCCCCCAAAAAACATGTAAACCCAAGGGATTAGTAGCAACTTAAAGGGAAAATAGTGTAAAGTTACACCGTGAATCGAGGCAGTGCAGCTGCCTTGATGCACTGTTCCCTTGAGCTCCTACAGTGAATGAAACTTATCTAAGTGGCCCAATCCACTCCCACACTGTCAGATCCTCAGCCCTTTGTTAGAGCAGGCACGAGAATTGCTCAATCTCAGGGGGCAGCCAAGTCTGTAATGACCTGCATTGTAGAAACACACAGGAGTTCACTATCTGGGAATGAAAACTTAAATCTCCTTTTGTATTTCTTTGTTGACAGTTGCAAGCAGGGCTGTGTAAATAAACAAAATGTTTATTCTGGCAGTATTGCTTTCTTAGGCGGTTCAGATACATTTATTGAGTAGGGCAGCAGCCTGGAATGGAAATGAAATGGGAATACCATCTGAGGGCCGTGTAGAAGTCTTGAAAAAGACTGAATATTCCCCAAATGCAACCATCCTGAGGCTGGCATACTTACACTGATGATCTCATCAGACCAATTATTAATAAGCATGAATTAGGCTAATGAAATCAGATAGGCTAATGAAAGGCAGCCTCCTACTTGTTAGCATTGCTATTTTCTTCATTATTTAATCTCTAACAGAAACTAAATTTACTGCTCGAGATCTAATTGAGCCTGTTTGACTTTGAAACATTTTTTTAGTTGTTCCAAAGAGACTTTAAGAAGGTGTAATTGTGAAAATAATAAGAATCTATACAGCACGTGCAACATCGGAAACATAGATCAAATCAGAACAACTGTCGGCATTTCCTGCTCCTCTGATAAGATTAAATTGCAAGCGAAGGAAATGATAAAGAGGAACGTTTTTTTTCAAGGCTGGGATTTTTAAAAGGCAGAGATTCTCCATCCCCAAATGGCAGCTTCTTTAATTTTTTGTCACACATAATTGAGTAAATAATTAAACTGTAACGTATCTTTCTCTCCGAGGATAAGCACTATAATATGATCTGGAAAACTTAATGAGGATCAAAATTGAGCCCTTTGGCCTGTAGAACAAAGCTGTGAAGACTTGACCCGGACATGGACTGGGGAAGATCACCTTCTCTGATGAGCATGCACGAGCGACCACTGTGTCTTAAATCTGCAAGGGTGGATGTGAGTTTGACGTGATGTGGTTTTGATTTGAGGCTTCTTTCCAATGAAAGCTTGAGAATCTGCTAAAGGAATCAAGGGCAAAGGAAGCATGTGCTTCCCATTCTTCTTCCCATTAAGCAACGGGTGGATAAGGGAAGCCCCTTGTGAACTGGAGCTGTTTGCAGCCATTCCAGTGACTTCACTTGTTCTCATGTCTTCCGTCTGAACATAAGTGCCAAAAGAGAGACAGGAAGTATGCATTTGTGAGTAAGGGGTTAAACCCAGCAGGATGTGTGGATAAAATTACAGTGTATTTCCTATTTGATAATACTGGATCTATTTTGAGATTACTTATCAGTTGGTTATTGTGCTAATAATTGCCATTAAAATTAATAGTACATTTTGGGAATTAGGCAAAGAGCTAACAAGTTTGCTTTTACACAGAGCTTTCCAAAAGCAATCTGGGTAACTTGTTTCTGGAATGCAGCTGTGTAAGTTTTCATTAACATCTTGCAGGTGGAGCCTAATTTTAGTTCAGCCTTGAGAAGGGGGAATTGTTTTCCTCATGATAGCACAGCACCGCAACAGCAGCAAAGCAGGTGGGGCTTCGCAAAGCACTTGTTTACTTTCCTCTTTTTAAAAAACAGATGATTCATATCATTAATCATACAGTTTCTATTTGATTTTAACATGTCTTTAGCAGAATAGTCGGAGTACATTTGACCTACAGTTCCTCAAATGGGAAACAAAAGCAATGAAATGGAAAATGATAAGAAAATGAGCAATGAATCCTAAATATAGTGGAGGAGAAGCCAGTGAATGAAGTGAAGTGAAATTTAGAAATACATCTGTTTGGCTACAAAAGCATTTTCAAAAGCAACCTTCCAGATTCTAGTTTGGCAATTTAAAGTTGGCTCAATTAGGAAGTTCAGTATTTCTTTTTTCTACCATTGCTAGGAGGAACCTATTAGGGGAAGGAAGCAGTTGTTGGCAAGGGGGGAGTTGAGGGGTCAGAAAGGACAACTAAGGTACAGATTGTTTTCTCTTGCAAGGTCTTCCCTGGCCTTTGAATCTCAGGCAATGACTGGTAATCAGCTTAAATTTTAGGTCCGAGGAATAAACATTCTAAAGACTCAAAGAGTGATTAATGGCAGTAAATTCTCATATAATTTATTTAGGAAATACCTTAAGCTTTATATTAAGCTTCCAGGGCACAAACCCCATACCTTTGGTATGTTGAAAGTGTTTCCGCACAGTGAGCCTACTGTGTGTATCTCTTTGGATGTGAGGGCAGTGTGATGTGGCCAGAATACTTCTGTGTGTCATTGGTCTTAAGCAAGAGCCTTTGAATGCTCCTACCCTGTGGAGTGTGCATGAAAATTCCATTACTGCCACAGAGAGGGGGCAGCTCCATGTGTATATTTTTTCCTTTCAATTCAGTCTCTCGGAATGGATGGAATTTGTGATTATGCTGAATAGAAGTCTATTGTTCCAAACCTTCAAATAAGCCTTTTTTAGAAAGCCCTCTTTTGGACCTTGAAGGTCACCATTCAAGGGCTCTGCTTCATGGAAGTTCCTAACCTGGGATACAGGTTGGGTCATGAATGTGCTTTAGGGTGTTCATGAACAAACTCTCTTGTTTTGTTTGTTTATTGTTTGATGTGAATGTGCTTTTTTTTTTTTCTCATGAGAAAGTCTGTAGCTTTCCTTGAATCCCCGAAAGGATTTATAATCCCCCAAATCTTAAGAACTATTGCCATACACAAAATGTTTTCAAATACTGCCTTTAATGTAAAGGAACTACAGTAGTTTACTTTGGCTAACGATTATAATTATAGTATTTGTCAGCCTTCCTCATATAGTCACTCTTGGTCTGGTTTAGGACTAAGTCTACACTGTAAGTGTGCCTACCTACTTTCCCTCAGATATAATAATTCTTTCCTTATCTCTAACTTATAACTATACTAAATGAGCATCTAAGAGGATATTAAAATTTTAAGATGTCTTTCTTTATTCAACATAGATTTGTTAAGTTCCTATTATATTTAAGGTACTTCTGGATTTCAGAAATATATGACACAGACTCTTTCTTTAAGAAGTTCCCAGACTTGTGGCAGAAACATTCAACTAGGAAAAGAAACTCAGCCAGTTGATCTGTGTGTAAAAGGAGAAGATGTTATGTGAGGCCTCAGATTTTAAAAACATATTGTACGTCCTCATTTTGAGATGTAAATGCAAAGGTTAAAAGCAAATGACTGAGACCGTTTGACAAGTGACAAGAACCATACCACACCCAAACCTGTTGTGTTTTTTGGGGGGTTTTTTTGCCATTCCATTCCGACCACCCTAGATGTGGCTGGAGAAGGGGCCATGTAGGTGACAGAATGGAGTCACTTAGAACTGACTCCCATGAGTGGAATGAGAGGAAAGACCATCAAAAGATAAGAAGGAACCAGTTTGTTGAGGCTTAGGCCAAGTAAGTATTTTTGACTGATCTGATCTTACAGATTCCCTAAATCTGATAGATTGTGACTTTGCAACTCTCTTAAGGACAGAACTACTGGAGTTTTCACAGACACAATGCCCTTTTGTTTTTCCAATTAGATCCAATCTTTGGATGAGCTCTATCTCTTGTAGATACCTGAAACTTAGACTCTGTTACTGTTTCTTCCATTCCCCAACATCTGACACTCTTCTAACTCTGTCCCAAATTTTTCTTTGACTCCCCCTTATTCACAGGAATATGAGGACAAAGAAAAAGGAAAATAAGTTGACAGGGAGCAGGAATGGAGTAGTGCTTCCAGTTCTCTCTCACTGGGACCCAGACTACTAATGGCAAATGCCATAGATTTGATCTTTGCAATATTCAGTTTGCTTCGAGCCTCATTCAGAAAGTAAAATTCAGTACCCGACTTCTATTCATCATAAAATCCAGGACTATCTCTGAGAGGATGAAATGGAGTTGCAGCCTTATTTCCAGAAAGTATGAAAGGTTGTTTTGACTATCTATACAGAAGGCTCAGTTTTTGCATATTCCTAGTTAGAAATCACAGAATTGGCCAACTGCCTTCTTCATTTCTAGGTTTTTCATTTCTCTGTAAATTTTTCCTACACTTCTCTCTAGGCAAACCTACACTTTTCCTGCTGAGACTCCTTAAGTCACAAAGTAAAATGTCACCTACAGGAAACATGTGATTCATTTCACTCTTGCTGGTAGGTACATTCAGAATTCTACTTTGGGAGGTTTTCTTTCCCCATTTTTAATCTAAACCTTATTGGGCTGCCTGCAGTGGAAGCCTCAGCCACGGCTGCTGAAATAAAGTCTTTACAGAAGCACTTAAAGAAGACATAGTTGTTCTGGTGCTGCTTCTGAAGAAGTTCCCATCAGCAGCAGGGTAAAATTTATGGGATACTTATGAGATTTTTGGTTTCTTAAAAGAGCGCACATGCCAGAGAAAATCTGAACACATTCTATGAAAACTGTACAGACCTCTCAGCCAGCACAAGGACGTGCACAGAAAACCTGAGGCGTTGCTGTGTTGGCAGGGCTAAAATCATCTCAGACAAATCAGTCTGTCCTGATTTAAAATCCTGTTTAAAGACTTGAAATGAAAGAAAGAGATTCTACAAGTTCAGCTGGGGAGCCCTGCCAATATCTAATTATTATTTTTAGTTCTAGTATCTGAATTTAGTATTTATTAGCATCAACTCTGCTGGTTTTTTTAGACTACAAATTTGGGTAAGAAGAAACAAAACTGGCCAAAAACTCTGCAAGTACATGAGAATCTCTACTCTGTAGAACAGAAATAATAAGTTAAAAACAGAGAGTATTTTGATAACTCATACCGATATGTTTGGGTCATGTCTACTCTTAGTTTTCTTTTTGAGACTTTAGATTATCCAGAGTTATGTAGGTTGAGGCAAACTGGCATACACATATATTTCATTCATATATATATATATATATATATATACACACACACACACACACACATATATATGTATATAATCAAACTAGATAAAGCATTTTAAAAGTGTTTATATCTATCCTACTGCCCAAGGAAAAGCCAATACTCAAACTGAGCCAGGTGGGGTAACAGAGGCACCAAACAACCTTAACCTAGCAGTAAGCAGTGTCGGACTGGTGGCTTTGATCTCAGGTTGCGGTATGCCATCCATGCTTGCTTTGGGATTAGTGTTAGATAAAAGCAAAGATGGGGAAGAATAAGTGAGGCACAAATCAGCTTGTTAAAAACATAAGAACTGGTGACATTAATGATAATATAAATGCTATTTCAATTGCTATGGCACATTGTCGTTCTCTAAGTATTTATCTACAAGACCGTGTGATCTTTCTAATAATCTTTCTGAGGTAGAGAGAGCAAATATTATCAAGTCATTTTATAGAACAAAAAGTTAAAATCAGGGATTGTAGAGTGGTAACAGGGATTTTCCCCCAGTATAATATTTAATAAAACATTAAATTAGTTGTCAAGACTTTAAAAATTAGAGATTTTACATTTTTAAAAAAGCTAGGTATCTTAACTTACCTAGAAAAGCTGAACGTTCTGGCACCACTGGATAATGCTGGGCCCCCTACGCGTAGAGTACCACTATTTCCTATTGCCATATTCCCAGTCTTCTCACTCATTAATCTTTACTTGCTTGGCCTTTTTTGGCATTTGATTTTTGCACCCCTGGTGTAAAAGTTCTTTCATAAGGCCATGCCTCGAGGTCGTGACAGAGGTAGACATGAAGTGCAGTTCTGCTACATTCCTTTATTGTAAAACATTCACACCATACTGTGTGGCTAGCATGTCCTTCCCTCCTCTCCTCCGAGAACCTTTTGCGCCACTGAATTTCTCACAGTCGCCCACGAGGTCATGTTTTTCCCTATCCCCGTGTGATCGGTGCTGTTCCTTACACTTTTCATACTGTCCACTTCTACTCTCCCTTTTCTTGACTAAATCTTATTCCCAGTGCTCCGCTCAAAGTTTCCCTGCTCTCTGCAGCCGTCTCTGAGCCCACCTGCATCTTCCCACCTCTCCCCATGCCATCATTTATTCAGTCTGTCATTAATTTAACAAATGGCAGATGAACAAACTGAGGAGAGGAAAGAATAGTATTATGTCTGCACTCGATTTACTCTTCTCCCCAGGTCTATGCTGAGGTAAAATCATTACAGCTTCCTTTCCAGTGTAAACTATGGATCAGATCACTTAATAGTTAAGATTTTGAGGAGAATGGCATTGAGACACATCTGTCACAGACAACGTGGACGAACTATGGCAACTTCTCTTTGAGGTAATCCAAGCTGAAGCTTGTTGATTAAGTATTTGTGACTTATTTATGTATTAAAAATGCTCCTTGCTTGAGCAGAGAAACTCATGTTTCTTTACCACTTCAGTTTAGTGATTCATGTTTCTTTACCAGTTTCGAAAAGAATGGAAAACATTAATTCGAAGTCTCCAGGAGGCAGTACTCTTCTTTCCCCGAGCAGGAGACAAATTGGTGCCTGGCATGGAAAATTATGTGTCGAAAAAATGATGCTGAAAAGATAAGGACTAGCCCCAGTTTCTGATTCATTACACAAATGTTCTTTAACTAACCCACTGTGTTCCAACACCAAGCTAGGCCTTGGAGATGAGTAGACATGCAAATATATAGGTGCAATGGGTATTACAGGCACGTATAGGCATCTGTACAGAATACGGGGTGTACAAAGAGGACAGCAGTGGGCCCTGCCCAGTGAAATCAAAGGAGTTCCATGATAAGTTGACCCTTGAGCTGAGTCCTAATGGACACAGGTAAATTTTTGCACTCAATTTGAATAAAATATTAAGGACTGCTCAGCATGACAAAATAGATCAGGAAGGTGAATTTCTCCTTCATGAGGGTGTAGATGGTATGAAAAACAGTTGAGAACATAGTGGGCACACAATAAATGCAAAGTAAATGAATAGAGGTATACAGTCTTCAGATTCTACCTGAGTTTCAATCCTGGCTCAATTATTTGCTTAATACTGTGACCTTAGACAAGCTGCTTAAGTTCTCTGGGCCTCAGTCTTCTCCTCTGTTAAATAGAAATAGTAATATTACCTACTTCATAGAGTTGTGGTAGTAATAAATGAGATAATGTATGTAAACTGTTTAGCACAGTACCTGGCACATAGTAATACAAAAGTTAGCTATTAGAATTACTGTAATGCAATGTAGTGTAAGTCCATATAATATTTTTCTTTGTGATAACCAGCATCGAACAAAGGTTTATATATTTCAAAGCACTTACAAATGAAAACTTAGAAAATTAAAACAAAAAGAGGAATCTCATACCTAATCTTCCCTGCATCATTTATGTTTCAGTTTTGCATTTTATTCCCACTTCTCTTAGATAATGAAACCAGGCAAGGTCCCATAATTGCCCTTCTGCAGCTATCTGTTTAGTATTCAGTTTCTTAAATTTTTCAGTGAGGATCATCCTCCAGCCATAACACATTAGCACGCTGCTGCTGTGCCAGGGCTTCCAGTCCTGCGCATCACCAAAGAGAACCATTCTCAGCAGCACATTTTTACTTTCAAACATTGACTAAAATTGTGAATCTTAGATTTTCTGTTACATACATACATATCTGTGTATATCTCTTTTAATAATATAACCTGTATTTTATCCATCAGAATTTATTGTTTTTATTAGTAAATATATTTATTTTATTAAAATAATTTAGAAATATTGAATTACTATCCCAATGTGTATATATACAATGTTCTTCTGGAAAAAACTCAAAAATTCTTTATTTCCTGCTAATTTTTTTAGGTTATTCCTATAAAATTCATATAAAATTTATGCTTTAGTCTTTTCTAGATACAGTAAAATAACATTTTCAAAAATCTTTCACTTCTGGGGGACTCCACATTCTCTTGATAACATACCTTCCTTTCTTCTATGCTTATCTACCAGAAATAATCTTAGGCCTTTCTATGTAATAAAAATATATACTATTCTATAAAAGAGTTAATATAGCTCTTAAAAATACAGTATAATAAAAGTACAATTAGGGAAAAGTCATATTAATAGAAAATTACAAGAAGATAAGAGCTTTATTATTTTCTCATACCCACTTAAACTGAAATAATAAAAGTGTTTAAAAAAATAGAAGCTATTTCCTCTTCTAAAGATATTTTTCATTTTACAAAACTGAGATCATCCACTGTATTTCCATCTTCAAGAGAAAGACCTTGTTCAACATGATCATTCCTGTGTCACCTCTTGGGTTGGCACAGTGCTGAGGCCGCTATGTTTTAAGATTTGAGTGTAAGCGGCGTCAGAATTTCCCCTTGGCTCTATTACTCTGTTGTGTTCTGGGCTTTCTGCCATGTTCTTGGGCAACCCCTCACACCACTACACATTTCATCTCTCTTCCCTTCTTCCCATGTCCAAGTCTTGTTTCCCAGACTGACAAATTGTTTATAATTCATTATAGGGAAATTTAGCTCTGTCTTTATCCAGTGCTGCCCATCAGGCTATGCCCCAAAGACCTTGACTTTCTCAACTAGAGTGTCCAGATTTACCTTGTTGTTTTCCTTAACAAAAGAACCATTCATGTGTGATATAAGTATTGCTCCTTGCTCCTCCTGAGAAGGCCAAAAATAGCAGGTTTTTTTCTCTTTGATAAAACAGGTTTGTGGAACTTTTTTTCCTCTCCATTATGTAGTTTTTTTTTTTTCAACAAATATTTTTGAAGTGTGTTGTATGTGTAAGGCTTTGTGCAGAACAATTTAATTTTCACTTTATTTCCAGGAACTCCCATTATGGGACGTGAACCCCAAGAAGGTGAAGCTGATAGCCACATAAATATGTCCTAGTGTCTTCAGGAAAGAAAGAACTTCAGACATGTCCGTGGAACCTCTGCCAATTATTTTTGAGATATCAGGGAGAATGGGACAGAGTTAAGTGAACTGGAGACGAATCAATGCTGACCTGCGTTTATCAGGAAAGAAAGAAAGATTCTGTGAACTGCAAAGCAATGAGTTTGACATCAGTCTCTAGCAAAATTTAGACAGAACTTTTAAAGTAGAAGTGGGCATTTTGAGAAAATGGCAATGATTATCAAGAATCAGTATGGGTTCACTAAGAACACAGTAGTCCCAAGAAACTAATTTACTTTTACTCTTCAAAATAGAGTATAACTAAATTTGGTAAGTCTTACAATCAAAATACTCAAACACACTTAGAAGATAAGTTTGAGCTAATTTATAGTATGATTAGGAAGTTTCCAAAAATGGCAGAATTACCTCTTTGAGTAACTAAGTATGAACTTTGGAGTCATATAGCCATGGGAGTTCAAATTGAAGCGCTATAACTTATCAGCTTATAAATTTGTGCAAGTTGCATAAACTTCCTGAACCTTAATCTCTTCAACTGTAATGAGAGTTCAAAACTATCTGTGTCCCAAAGATGTACTACGCAAATGGCATGATGTACATGAGGTACTTTCTATCTATCCTTAAATAAGTGCTCAAAAATGATAAGGTGTTGTATTTTGTTTTCATTAAATAAGACTGATTGATGGCTGTTAGTCAGAAGAGAGATCTCTGAACGGTGCACTAGCACCTTGGTTTTTTTGCCAGTGATTTGAAAGAAATAATAATAATTATTATATTGGCAGTCTCCTTGCTATGCTGTGGACTCTTTCAGGACAATGACCATGTCTTCTTGCTTTTGATTTCATCACTGCCTGACACAGTACCTGACCCATAGTAACCACTCAGATGTCTTTAAAAGAATGACACAGAATGAACTATAATAACGAAGACACTGGATAGGAAAATCAGGATTCAAAACTGCCACAAATAATTAGAACAATGGGCCAATACCAAAAATAATCTCTTTTATGGTTGAATAGAAAGTCCACTTTTTCCATCCAAAATATCAGTTGCAACAGTAGAAGTTGTAAGAGATCTGATTAGACAGAATTTGGTATGAAAAAGATTTGACATTTTAGTTTCATAAAAGTTCAAGAACTAAGAATATGATAATGATACTAACCCCTCCTCAGAGTACATTTCCTACCTTCATAAAATGCTAAATTGTTAGAAATAGAGTCCAGAACAAGGCAGACATCAGTACCCATTTACTCTGCATAATTAGACCACATCTCAAGCAATGCATTCAATTCTGATGCCACATTTAGAAGAGACAGGGACACACTGAAGTCTATCCAATACAGTGAGAGGCCTTAAAAGCCATCTCATATTAGAATGATTAAAGGAATGTTCAGTCTGAAAAAAAAGGTAGACTTAGGAAAAAATGAGAGCCATTTTTCAAATAGTTGAATAACTTTCATATGGAATAGGGATTAAATTTATACTCAAAACTTCATGAAGCTTCAGAAAAAAATCATACCAGAGAGTAGACAATTCAGGAAGGTATTAGTCAATGATCTCTACTTAAAATGAGAAAAGACTGTCTTAGACTTAATAATGTATTCTGTTCAATGTTGTTTAATTTCAATTTATTTAGCAAATGATTACAATTCACATTTATGTGAAAACTTTGTATAAGCCCTGTTTAGAAAGGAAGTCTTCAAGACTTGCAGGTTAGTTGATTTATATTATTACAATGTCCACATCACAGTTAAAATGTACTGCTAAACATTTACTTGGTAAAAATTCTTTGAATATTACTACACATCAATTTTAATGCTAGATGGTAGACAAGTTGAATAAAAGGCAATATTATATAGGAATTCCTATTTTGGGTAAGATATTGGCCCAAACTTTGATATTTGAGAATCAATCAATCAATCAAAAAAAAAACCAGTTTGCTTGATTTAAATGTCACTGAGGAATTGAGGGGTCTGAGAAAATTAATATTTCATCGCTTCCAAGGTACATTGATAAAGTGGGTAGAAATTGTAAGTCAGAGACATGCCATTTACACATATTGAGCCCCGTATTTTCTAGACTTTTTTCTGATCATGTTATACTTACAATGATTAATAAGACAAAATTTTGGCATGTTTCTAAAATCTTGTCTTGCTGTTTCTAGCCTGAATTTCATTTATGTATATGCTTCTAAAGAAATATGTAGCCACAAACTTTTTAAAAAATACCAGCATCAGCTAAAAAAACATTGAGTGCCAGGTGTCTACTCCTTAATGAGTCAAAGATACCCATTTTTTAAAAAGTTTACAGAACATTTCTCCCATTATCTGTTTCTTTTAAGGAGAAGTAAAAGAAACATAACTGTTTGATTTGCTATCAGAACATTTAATAGCAAAACGTACAGCATTTGCAGTGATGTTCATTTTAATTACTTGGGGAACTCCAATTTTCTTTTCCTTTTGTTTCTCAAGTGCTTGGTGTAAGACGAGGTTAAAGTATAGTAATTCTCTGTGCTTAAAAAAAGCTGTATTTTTAAGGAACGAACATCAAAAATAATCTCTTTTTGCTAAATTGTTAATTAGAAGAGGATGGGTTTTAAAAAGGAAACAAACAGAAGCAGTAGAACTGCCTTGTCCTGCTCAGTGCAGTTCAGTCCTGATTCAGCAAGTAGGTATTTGGCAGCAGCCGTGAGCATTGTGTACTACAATGACGGTGCTGGTTAACTCGATACTCTTCCCACACTTCTGTCAGTCGAGCCCAGTGCGTGGGTAACTCATGAAGTCACTGGGTACCTAAGTGAAATATTGAAAGCAATGAAGGTTATGAGGGTTTAGAGACAGGTGGAACTGGCTACGTGATCACAGCCACGCCCACTCTTAAAATGTACTTGGCAACGAAATTCATGCCAATATGACACCTGTCTGTGTAGGAAACTCATGACAAGACAGGAGGGCAGACTTCAGATCACAGTAAGAGTGTCGTGACTGTGATCTCCCCAGAGCCTGTCCCGGAAAGGATACGCCTTTCTCACTTTTACGCCAATTGGAATTTGAAGGGAGCTTGCTAACTGATGTTCTGTGTGGACCCAGAAGGACCACCAATAAGGTAAGGGCAATGATATCTCTTGGTGTGATCACTAGAGATAAATTGTAAAGAGATTCCCCACTCCATCTTCCCTTTCAAATGTAGATTACTGGGGCAATCTTCTTGGCAGTGTATTTCAGGATCTTCAATTTAAGGAACAGAACTGTTTGGTGCCTGCTCCAAAAAGAGACATCCAGGCCCTGCAATAGCTGTCAGTGCCGTTTCTGGCTAATGGGATACTGAGAAGGAGATGGTGAGCTGTGGCGGAGTAGCAAGAAGTGATTTCAGGAGACTGTGTCAAAGCGGCTCATCTCCCAGTGCCCTACATAAAGATGTTTCTAGTAGCCACCTGTATCCAGAGACTTAAATTTATGAAAAGAGAATTGTAATGATATCTTAATTGCTCCGAAGATGTCTTTTCAAAGGAATTGTCACAGAAACAGTTCCTCTAGAGGAACTGAGAAACCAAAGGGAGATGTCTTTATTGTAGAAGAGCTGAGGAAAGCCTTCTGCCCTAGAATTTAACGTTAATGGATTTCTTTGGCAAATAATAGTCTTGGTTGCAATACTGCTCTGTTTGATGAGGATTCAAAAAGTCTTAATCAAATCTAGCAGTCGTTGCTGCTTCTTTCTCTCCTAATCTCCCTGATCCTGAATTACGAGAGCCTTATCTATTAAAATAAAACATCATTTGTTAAAGCCTTTTCAAAATTAAGACCAAAACCATTAAAACTAATTGTTTGGTAGTATCAAATAAACAAACTTTTTAAGTTTGATGAACTGTTTGTAAGTGCTAATCAAGTGGGTGGAGTCATAAAGGAGGGGAGGGAACCAGCTGAAACAATATATGTAATTTGTTTGCATTATTACTTGAGATAATTACAAAGCAGGCGTTCAAAAGCTGTTCTTCATACCAGAAGGGGAAAAAATAGGGAGGAGTGGAAAAGTACAAGAACACCCAGCCATTGTCGGCTGCAATCTAAAATACTGCCGGATTCACGATTGTCGAGTATTAGCATTGCTGAGAATGCCAGGGACAGAAGTGTCACGATGAATGTAGAGTGATGACTTCATAGGAAGGCAAAACTGAGGATATGACCAGTTTGCAGTCACAGAGAAATCAGCTTTAATTAATTTGAGTGCCAGCTCTGTGTATAATTACACAGCATGAGAGTTTGCATGCAAATGCGGAAATGCTGATTGTTCAAATACTTGCACTTGCTCATTAATACGTTGGGACTAAGCGGGGCTGGCAAGCAGACAGGGTACAGCACACACGGTGCCTGCAGGCTAATTTGTATCATACTGTAGTTAGCAAACAGATTTCAGATGTTTCTCCTTTCTTTAAATAATAAGCGCAAAAATATGTGTGTCATTTTCATCTGTGACATACCTTGTTTTCTTCTTGATTAAAATAAAATGTTTTGGGTTTTTAAAAAACTGTCAAGGGTACGTGAAACATTGCTATAACACCGATTTATAGCTATTTGATGTCAGTAACGTTTATACCAGTTATAGGATATTTCTGTTTCACATTTTATGTAATTATCCAAAAATAGTCATTTTTCATAATTGGTGAAAGTATATTCAAAAAAGGTCAATTTATATGTTAATTCCAAGGAAGAATAAAGCAGTGGTCACAGTTGAATTGCCTACTTGTCTATCAAAATCTAGTATCTTGTATCCAGCATGAGCTAGGGCCAGAGGCTTCAGGGAAAAGATCGATTTATTTGAGAAGTACCTAATCCTAAAATGTACTGAGGGGAGATTTTCTATTCTGACCCCTGAACCTCTTAGCAGAGATCAGCTTCAACCAAATTCACAGCTTCTTTTACAACACCCAAGGGAAAAAAATCTTCCTAGATCACAACCCTGGGAATATCTGATACTTTCTTCAGACAATGGTATAAGAGAATAAGGAATTTGCCCAGGTCCCCAAAATCTGCTACTACTACTATCTCGTCCCTGGCCAGTGCACTTTAGACATTTTAAGACATTTTAATTCTGCAAATATTTATGGAGCACCTATTTTTGTCAGACGCTGCAAAGCAGAGGAGATACAGTAGTAAGCCAGATAGACACAGTCCCCACATTCGGCATTTCCTTTTTCTCAGAAGTGGCATGAAGGAACCTGACTCAGTTTTCCTGGGAAATACGTGCTATTAGCAGTTACACCTTGGAGAAGCCCACATTGCAGAAACTGAGTTTATAGCCTTCCATAAACACAGTTCTCCTGGCCTTTCTGGGTAGCTAATTCCCTCTCTGACGTTCCTTCAACCCCATTCTTGTGTAAGATGAAAGCTGCCTCTGCCCCCAGGGCTGAGTGGCACCTGTAAAGGAGACGTGAAACAGTCTATCCAGCAAGCCCCAGCGTTTTACAAGATTAGGTTGAAGGGGAAGGCTGTCAATAACCTTCTCTAAAAGCCTATATCTGTAAGAATACTCACTTCTGAACGAGAAAAAGTAGACACATCATGTAGATGATGTAGGACAGACACCTCACACCATCAGGTCTCACCAAAAGGAAGCCGTTATCTACGTAAGTATTCTCAGTCAGTTCAGGAACACGGACTACAAAGCGTGGCCTTTCCTTCCTAAAATGTCTGTCCAGATATTCCACTGGCAAAAGCTCCATATGTGACTATGTTAGTATCTTTACCAGGAGAACAAATCTTAGAGGATTTTATCTATAGGAAACGACTTCTAGTGTGAGATTGTGGTGACATATGAAATGACCTGTATTCATGGATGATGCAGACAATTTCATGAAACAATTCCAAGGTGGGAAGGAAAGAGAATAAATGCGTGGAGAAGAAAGATGATTTCTTCTGGAGATAGAAAATGTTCAGGAAACCTGAGGCAGCGCTAGCCACAGACATGAAGAAATCTTGTAACTCAGTGTCGAAGCACAGCACACCACGCTGATGCACAGTGGTCAACAGTGCCGATTGTTACAGAGTGACAGTCATAGACAGGCCAACAGCAGCTGATCATTCAGCAGTGACTGGTCAACAAGAACCATCACCACAGATTTGTGAGTGCTGAATCCATATTTCAAAGTCATGAGAAAAGTGAAAGAGCAAGTAATTGGAAATAGAAAATGTGTGGAATCTCTGTTCAGAAAGTGAAGGGGAAGAAGTGAAGCAAAAGTGGAGATTTAACCGTGTTTGTGGGAGAGAAAAGAGTTGGTGGAACAGGAGCAATTGGGGACTTAAGGGGAAATGTGTTCTTAATTGGGCAGGAGTTGGGGAGAGTACAGGTAGCTGCGCTAGCTTTAGAGATTAAAAAAAAAAAAAAACTTACTCCAAGAAAGGAGAGGAAAAGAGGGTGTTGACGGAGAAAATCCAAGATGTAGGTGAGAGTTATGTGTCAAGTCTGCCCCTAATCCTAGTGAAGGTGTTGGTGAAATCATCTCCTGCGAGGGTATAGGAAAGGGTAGACATTACACAGACGTAAAAATGACTTTATTTTCTAACTATTAAAAAAAAAGAGCAAAAACAATTTACAGTGACATTAGGGGAAGAAATGAGGGACAATGGAGAAATGGAAACTGGTCATTGTAGAAGCTTCACTTAGACATTAACTTGGGCCAAGGTAAAGCAAGTAATGGGACTGGACTCGTAATTACAAAACGGTCTCTAAGTTTGCATTGTCCAGTATCAGGACACCTAAAGTCATTGTTTACAGTTTAGCACTCGTGCGTCCTCCACTGAGAAAGTAACTGTGGGGGAGATATCTGCACGTGAAGTAAGGGAGGCGAGTAATGCACCAGAGAGCTTAGTCTGGGAGGGGAACCTACCATCCCTCTGGGCTCCTCCTTCCTCCTGCTCACCTGTGGCCTTGCTGGTGACAGACAGCGTGTGGAGCTGCCTAGGTTTCCATTTTTTACAGCACTTTCCCCCTGTGTAACTCAGATTCCTGTTGGCTCATACCCCCCGGATTAGGCACCAAAAGCAGGGCAGCATATCCTGAAAACCAGTGTGAAGTACAGTACCTGTGTATCACTTGGTAAAGAGGAAGACAGTCCCAAAGTTCTAACTCTCTACTTAATACGTCTGGAATTATACTGACAGGAGTATTCGTAGGCTTAGCTGCCTATTTCAGTTTTCCTGCCAGGAAACAGGAGCACATCAGGCACTGAGAGGCTGCCAGGGGACACCGGGCATCCCCTGGGAGCAGCAGGCCAGAGGAATGACAGGGGCACCGAGCATCTGGAAACTCCTAGCAAGGTTGGTGGCTGTGGTATGTAGGTGTCTGGGTCCCCAGGGACTGGGTGGCACTCAGTAGGTAAAAGGACAAGGCACAGGTTGTCTCAGAATGCTTCCAGCCCTACACTTGCTGCTTCTCTCAATTCCCTTTTTGTTTGCACCCCCTTTCCTGCCTTTTGTTCATCCTCCTCCCAACCTTTTCCAGATCCCAAATCTAAAGGACCTGTTGACCATGGAAAAGGGTTTGTAGCACAAGAAAACAGGGAATATGGAAGGCTTTTAAGCAAAGGAATAATACTCAAGCCAACTCAAAGCTGAAGATTTCTTGAGAGTCTGCTTTCTGTCAGCCACTGCAGTGTATGTAGGGGACTGAGGATAAACATATGAGGCATTTTACTTATGGAGCTCACCTTTAAATGAGAAAACAAACCTGTTAGACTAGAATTCTTGATAATACAGAGGCACCAAGAAGAGAGAGATTTCTTCTATAGGAAAAGAAAAATATTGGCAAAGCAACTGGCTAAAGCAAATGAATTTAGATATGGAAATGCACATAAACATGAGCAAACTGTGTTTTAAAGAGATTTTCCTGGCAGCAATGTATAAAGTGGTTTGGATTCAGAAAAGCCTTAGAGCATTTAGGAGGCTATTGGGATAGTCTGCAGAAGAGAGGGGCTGGAAAAGAGGATATAATGGCAGAGATATCTCAGGGTAAGTATTGACAGGGCTTTGCAGATTACTGCGGAAACAGATGGGAAAGTTGTCGTATTTGACTTTGAGATTTCAAACCTTGATGATGATATTAAAACAGGAAGTGTTAGGGGGAGATGGAAATGTGAAAGGGAAGACACTGAGTTCAATTTAGCCCTAAGGAGTTTTTTTTTGAGGTGCCAGAGCCTGTCCTTATGGAAAAGAGAAAAGTGCAGGTGGCAATGTGTATCCTGCCGAGAGAGAGCTGAGGGGGTCATCTGCAAGCCCATAGAGTAGATGAGACTGGGGAGGAAGAGAGAGAATGAGGAGAGAAGAAGGCTAAGGAGCAAACTTTTAAATCACATACATGAAGAGTGTGAAGAGGAAGGAGACAAAAGTTGCAGTCACACAGTTGAAAGGAGAACTGGGGATGTCCCCAGAGAGGAAGGGCGGAGAGTTTCTGGAAGAAGAGCCCACTCGGGAGACAAGGAAGAGACACAGACAAGGAGGATGAAATGCGAGAATGTCGGATGTCACAACCGATTAGTCACTGATGACATTCAGGAGAGAGATTTCATTAACATGATGGGAAGAGAAACCCTATTACCTGGTGGTAAGTTCTTACTAAATATCTCCAGTGTATTTGAATATTGGAACTAAAGCAAAGCAGTAAGCATCCTAGGAGTTTACCCTTAAATTAGAAGAAGAGACGATAAGGAAGAAGGACTACTTCAAAGAGAGAGGCAAGTGGCAGCAGGTTAACTTGGTTTGCTGCAGCGTTTTACCCACCCAGAGACCTGTTGTAATTCTGGTTTCTCTCAAGCTCTAGCTTCATGTTGTCAAGTGAAGGAGGGTGACAGTGAATGAGGAAAAGTTGATGATGTTCAAAGATGACTAAGGCTGTAAAAGACAATTAGGCTTTTCCTACAGTTGATGCTTAGGAATTGAAAGAATTTGCCCCTAAGAAAGTCATCTCCACTCCACCCACAGTGTCTGGCCTATTTTACCTTCTTGATCACAGTTTACCCTCTTGGATGTATGTGAAAATGTCACATGAGGCAACCCCACATGAAAAGAACTTGGTAACATTTCTTTCACGTAAAGGCATGTTTTTCAGCCACTAGCTACAGAATTCTCGGAAGAGATTTGTTATCCGCATGGCAAATTCAGTCTCCCTACCTTATTACGCTTAGCTTAAGAAATAAGCTAATCAAGAAAATCCTAAATGAAGGTACATCTTTCCTTGGCTTTTATTTTGATGTATCCACATGTTGTAGCATTCAATGCTCCAGACCTACCCAAAGCAATCTGATAAAAATAGTGCCATACTACCTGTAAGTAGAAAATTATTTTTTGCCTCATTCAAATACTATTTTTATGAACCACCTACAAATCCTTTCCAACTATGTACTGATGCTAGTTTTAAGTGTGCGGCCGAGGTGCAGTATCTAGGTTGTAGGAAGAAAATGTAATTATTTGTTTACCTAATAGATAATCTCTGTGTTACCAAAGACTTATGTCTGGAGAATATGAATTACTTGTGTGCCATATTAACATAGCATTCAATTGCACATAGTTTGTGTTCCTCTTTTCAAAATACAGGTAGCTATTTGATATGTCTGGGATTTTTCTGTATTTGTTTTTAGTTGGAAGAATATCTTGGCTTCTTTTTATAATTCTGCCAAATTTTTATTCTTCTAACTACGCCTGTGTATACACAAACGCGCGTGCACACACACACACACAGACTCGCCCACACGCACGTGTGCGCAGGCGCTCTCCTTCTCTCTCTCTCTCTCTCTCTCTCTCTCTCTCTCTCTCTCTCTCTCTCTCTGTCTCTCTCTCTCGCTCAACACTCAGAGAGGCACTTTCATAAACTTGCCCTGCATGGTTGTTGGTTTAACTGTCAAAGAAATTCATTACTAAGAGAATGCCTTGCTTTATATGCTTACTAAATTTTTTAAAAATGTTTTTCATTATATTTATGCAGACGTAACTTGGCTAGCTCATAATTTACCAAATGCAAGCATTTGTCAGGGTTATTTCCAATCACTCAGAAAAATGTGCCTTTGTGTATTTTGATTATTTAAAGCAATTTTGTTTCCATTATGCGAATATGCAGCCAGAACAGCATGACTGTCTTGACTGAGGAAATCGGAATGCTCTTAATTTTCATGTGTGCATCTGCAGAAGTGCTTTTGATTGTTTAACCAATGTACAGATAGTGATGTAGGCATAAATGTTTTTGCACACATTTATTTTCCTTGGCACTTCAGAAGAGTAATGCAAAAAAAATTGCACATGCTGTTGTTTGCAAAGTATATATACTCAGTTGTAAGCAGAGGAAATGTTTAATATTTTGAAGCATAAAAATTAGGATACACTCAGAAATCTCTGTCTTGTGACCACATCTTATTTATACATTAGCTAAACATCTGGATTTTTTTCCCTTTGGGCTTTGGGCTGGATTTTTTCTCCTTGTGCAAACTTTATACCAAACTCTGAATTTTTCAGGGATCAAATAGTCTCATTCAAATTTGCTTACCTTACCTTGAAGCAAATCAGCTTATTTGCTCATTAGATGAGTCCACCATTTTACAAGGAGACAGGAAAGGGAAATAGAGGGAAATAGAAATTCAAGTCAAGGCATTAAGGGACCACTATCCTGAATATTGTGTCAACCGTGTAACTGTAGAATCAAGTTTCATTTAGTTTTTCTGGGCTACTATATTTCATTGAATCTAACGTGCTATCAATAGTAAGATGCACCAATATTTTCTATTCTACAGAGAAATCTTTCAAACTCTGCCAATGAAACTATGATAAATCATTAATTGAACAACCTTTTCCAATTTAAGAAATGTTAAAATGAGGGGGAAACTGCAATTTGCAATGAATAAAATAGCATATTTAGAATAACTACAAGGCTTTAGCTCTTGGTTATAATATGTTAACTACATCAGCACAACTCAGAGGTGCTCCTTTTCTGGAAGAGAAGATTTGTTATCTCATTCATTCAGTGGGACTGAAAAAATGTACCATGTGTTCCAAACTGTTTCTACATTTTCTCATTCATAGAGTTATCATAAGAATATTATTTCTTTTAAGAAAGTTAATATCTTTTTTTAGCTTTATTGAGTTTTTTATTTTTTAACTGTAGTATAGTCAATTTACAATGTGTCCATTTCTGGTGTACAGCATAATGTTTCAGTCATACATATATATACATATATTTGTTTCCATATTCTTTTTCATTATAGGTTACTACAAGATACTGAATATAGTTCCCTGTGCTATACAGAAGAAATATGTTTTTATCTGTTTATTATATATAGTAGTTAGTATTTGCAAATCTCGAATTCCCAATTTATCCCTTCCCACTCTCTTTCCCCCGTAACCATAAGTTTGTTTGCTATGTCTGTGGGTCTGTTTCTGTTTTGTAGATGAGTTAATTAGTGTCTTCTTTTTCCTTTCTTTTTCTTTTTTTTTCCTTCTTTTTTTAGATTATGCTTATGAGTGATATCATATGGTATTTTTCCTTCTCTTTCTGGCTTACTTCACTTAGAATGATGATAATTGACTAATAAAATCGCAAGATATTTAAAGTATGTAACATGATGATTTGATATATGTATATACAGTGAAAGGATTCTTCCTATCAAGGTAACAATTTTATTTACTTTTTTTTTTTGTTTTTTTTGATGTGAACAGAGTTGACTTTATCTTGAAGGAGACAAAATAGTGGTACAAAAAGAAAAAAGATAGGATTTAGTTTTTTTTTTTTAATTTCTGACTTGATTCCAGTTTCTGTGAAACTTTAGGCTAAAAATTAATCTAGCTGAGACTGTCTCTCCATCCACTCTGTCCCCTCAGGGCTGTTTTTCTGCCCATCCAAACTCTCCCTTCATACCACTCCAGGATCAGCAAGTAGTCAAACTTTTGTTACAGGAAACTGGAACAGAGGTGGGTACTAAATCTTCCTTAAAACATGATGATAAAGCAATATTAAAAAGTCAAGCAATACTTGTAAAAACTTTGAAAAGCTGTTAAAGCTATTCTACCCCAAACAAATTGTCATAAAATCTTTAACTGATAATCAACCAAGTACATTCTTTGATTTAGTTGTCAGATAATGGACTTCAAGAGAAATAGCCTATTTCTCTGTGTCCCTCATAACCACTAATACCTAACTCAGTGCCTGGCAAATGGTATTTTCCCAATAGATGTTTCTTGAATGATTTAATTAAAGGAATAATTATGACCAAAGAGTTCCTTTCCTCATCTTACTTTTAAGGATAGGCATTATGAAGCAAGAAACAATGGTAGGAAAAAATTAAATTGTGTTTTAATTGATTCCTCACATACTGCATATCAAAATATTTCCTGTTAATAGTGTAAGATACTTCGGGAACTACATGCAATATTCAGTTATTCATCACAAATCATCTATTAAATAAACATACATGAAACAAGTATTGCGTACCAGGCACTCTAAATGTAAAGCTGAAGGCTGCTGCCCTCCAGAGCAGTGGTTCTTAATGTTTTCAGGACCCTTTTCTACTCCCAAATATTACTGAGGATCCTGCAATTTTTTATGTATGTGGGTTATATTCCTCAATATTTATCACATTAAAGAATTAAATTTTTTTAATATTTATTTATTTATTCAATTAAATACTGAGTTGAGAGGATAGCCAAATTCTTATATCTACTTCTCTATCAAAATATTGTTTTGTTTGAAGTATATGCAAAAAAATCAGCCTTGCAACAGAGGGGAATATTTTAATAGCATTTTCAGATAAATATGGCATTCTTCTTTACTAAACCAAACCTCGACAAATAATAATTTATTAAAGTTTAGTTGCAAGGTGGCATCTGAAACCATATCAGAGAACTTTTAAAAATCTATTGCATTAAAATACATTGTTTATCTCATCTTTTGACTAGACCTTTAACCCATGCATTTATTTGCATGACTTTGTAACATGATGCACTGGTCATTTTGAAATTATTAGTTCACTGAATTGTGAAGACTTCTCAAATGTTGTCATGTTTCATAAAACATTTTTTGAAAAATTACCACTGTTAATATTATCATCAAGCTTATTAGAAAAGTCTTTATGTACTGGAAAGTTGTCAAGTTCACAGTTGGAAATACAAACTGTTCTTTAGATTATAATTTTTGCTTAAATGTTTGAATTTTGTCATTGGCAAAGAATACCATTGTTTGAAGTGACTGACTTGCTTTCATTCATCGTTTGAAAAGTACACGTGCGATACCCAAGTCTGAACAATCATAGTGTGGTTAAAATAAAAATGGATTTCAAAATTGTAGAATAGATAAACAAGATTACACTGTATAGCACAGGGAAATATACACAAAATGTTATGATAAATCACAGAGAAAAAAATGTGACAATGAGTGTGTATATGTCCATGAATGACTGAAAAATTGTGCTGAACACTGGAATTTGACACAACACTGTAAAATGATTATGAATCAATAAAAAATGTAAAAAAAAAATGACATTCCATGAAAAGAGGGGCTAGTTCAGCTTGCAACTCAAACATGTATCTCACAAGCGCTTTTCTTGGAGACAGTCATCATACTTTGGTATATAGTGGAATTGTTTTTTACACACATTCCACTTTGTCACACAGAATACTAGAGACTTGTATTCAGAGATACATATTTTATACAATAAATAATTTTTGTTGTTTTTAATGGACATTCTTAATTGAAACTGATGTTATTTTTTATTTGTTCCTTGTCTTGTGTTTTTGTTTTTGTGTCATTGCAAGTGTAAAGTGATTGAGAATATAATGATTACGATACAATACAGTTTAATGTCACTGCCTTAATTCAAGGTGTCAGCAGTTTTATACATCAGTGCTTTTCCATCACCAGTGCAAATGTCAGTAGAGTGAAAAAGACAAATAATGTCTTAATATTATTTCAAAAATAGATTTGACTTTACAAATCCTCCTAAAAAAGTGTCAGGAACCCTGAGGTGTCTGCTGATTTGATTTTTAGAACTGCTGCTCTAGAGCTTTAAAGGTTAAGGGAGCAGATAGATAAATGAACAGGAATTTTCTGTGGTTTGTAATAAGTACAGTGATAGAGGAAAACATAGGGTCCTTTAGGATCATTTCCCCAAAGAGGATATGTCTGGGTAGGATCCTGAAGGACACCTAAGTATCAGCCAAGTAACAAACGAAGTCTTTGACTAATTGAACCCTGTGCCTCGGAATATTATTTCTGCTTTCATTTTACTAATGCTCTTTCTAAAGTCTAAAAAGCTCTCAACCATATGGTTCCTATATGGCAGTTGGATTCTGAAAAACATGTATGCCCAGTCAAGTAAGGTCATTAATAAGCTATTACCACTCAAGATTGAGTTACAATGGGAATTTGACAGAAAGAACCTGGATAGTTGCATGAGATTCCGTGTTGGATTGCACAGACATTTTTACGTGGTAGGCCAGATGTCATATATTTTATGCGCTTTGGGATTCTGTGTCCCAACAGAAATAAATTCACATTGGTCCTCATCAGTGTGACCCGGCTAGATACCACTAACCATTCTAACTAGTACTAAAAGAATGTAAAATAACTGACATGGATTAAATTCCTAATACGTGACTTAGTGGCCTTACAGACATTATCATGTTTAATTATCAAACAATTTGATAAGTATTTATAATATCACAATTTTTAAGACCAGAAGACTGAGGTTCAGAGAAATTAAGTGATATGCCAAAGGCCACAAAATGCATAAAGTACAGAACTGGCTTCTAAGCCAGCTGTATTTAACTGGGAAGTCTCTGCTCTTTGTCAAATTGGGGTCCATGTAACCTGGGAGCAAGCAGAGGTGGATCAGAAGGAAGATAAGCCCTGCAGCGCACACTGCACATCTCCCTAGAGCATAGCTCACCAGGGCGCAAATTTACCTGGATGGACGGGTTTTAAAACATTTTAAAATTCAAAACAAAAACAGACCTAGAATGAAGTGAAGTGGAAACTACTTGAATTTTTAAGAATCAGATAGAGACATCGAAGAAATTTCCTGTTAGAAGGCGAGAATCTGAGATTTTTCCCAGTCTGTCCAAGAGCCAGAGTTCCTACTCCTCTGCCTTGAGGGGGCTTTTGAGAGGCACTGTGAGACACTCACTCTTTTATCAAACAAAACAATGTGTTTTTCCCCAGTAGCTAGACCAGATGCAGTCCAGACAGTGTTCAAAGCGGTGTCAGCCTAAATGTGCTGGTGAAGTTCTCATAATTCTTGTTGGCTGTGGGTACAGGCAAATTTCTAAACATTTTCCACAGATGTGCCATCAGTGAGTACCAAAAAAGATGAGGTTAGAAGGATAGAGGAAACTGACTCTAAACTTTACAAACGCCCACTCAAGGCAGATGACAGTGATGATTATGAGAATAAGTGTGACGAAAACAGTATTTTTTGTATATCTACCATGTGCTAAGTGCTATGCACGAATTCATCATCTTAAGTAAACTGCACAACAAGCTTACAAGGTAATCTTATTATCCCCGTTTGTGTGTGTACCCAGACACAGTACTACTGCATTCATGTTATCCCAGCAAGTCCATGAGCTATTATTATCCATATGCTGCCAACAACAAAATTGGTCTCAAAGTGAGTAAGTAATTGCCCAAGTTTGTACAGTAAGTAAATGATGGGAATATGCACAGACCTCTCTGGGCTTGTCTCAAAAGTCTCAGATCTTTCCATGCAAGGCTGCCTGAATATGAGGTAGAAATAGCTGTATAATTTTTGTCTACATTTGGATACCTTTGAGAGTAAAAGGGATACTATTAATAATTGTGCCAAAGCAAGAGACACAAACTGAGATTGCCTCAGACAACACGGAATAAATGGTCACTTTATTATTAGACAAACATAAGGGCTGTATGGCATCAAACTTCCTGAAAAACATGCATTTAAACTTTTTTTGTTTAAAAATATTTACTAAGCGTTTTACCTTCAGCAAATTTTTTTTTTATAATTTAGGAGGAAAACACCTTTTTGTATATTTGATATCTGAGAAACAATTTTTAGTTAGCAATGTATAATAAGATAGTAGAATAAAAAATATGCATTGTTTTTCTACATTTTTATATACAGTGCAACAGAAGCCAAGCATAAAACTCTAAAGGGGATACAGAAGATTTAGAAAACTTGAATTCAGTATTAGAAGTTAATGAATGTGGCACTTGCTTTGTTCTGAATGTTATAACTTACTGATTGAAGGGAGAAAATTCCGAGAAGTATATTGCATACTTGAGTATTTTCCTATTTCAGAAATAATCCTGTAACAGTAACTTGAGATGATTTTATATAATTGCAGCAGGTAGCTTCTCCACCTTGGTCTAAGTACAGGTTTGGGCATGTTTTGTTTTGTTTTTTTCTTTTATAGTTGCTTCCACTCCCATGTATCATAGGTGCAAGTCTTAATTTCTTTCCAGTAAAAGAATAGCTTATAATTTCTTCTGTTTCTTTTTCTTTGATGCAAGAATTCTGTCCTCCCAGTTTTTAACCTGCTTTGTTCAGTCATTTTTTTCTGCTTTCATTTTTCTCCTCTCCAGTAGATTTACATAAAGTTAAGTGACTTAAGCTGTTTGTAATATTATTTTTGGATTTTACTGCTTCTTGCTTTGGCTACTCCTGATCATATCCAGATTTATTTTCCAGAGAAAGCTATTTTAGTAAAATCTCTCTTTTTTTTTTTTTTTGGTAAAATAAGTACTATAAACTTTCTACCAAACAGGCCACTGAAAAGTGCAGATTTGTTCACAAACAGATGGATTTTTCTTTTTTCTTATTTTAAATATAAAAACACATAGTACATACATTCTTGAGTGATATAATATGTACCAACTTTGAACAAACATTTTATCCAGACATCAGGTCTAAACAAGAGAAAGAGCAACAACTCAAATTGTGTATTTTACCACTATGAGATTTTGCTCTGTGTGTGTGTATCTTGTAAATTTTTGTGCTTAAAGTAGCCTTTCAGTCTTTTTAAATCATCCTTATGAATCTTTTCAGTTGGCTGGACATAAGAAAAGAAGGCTTTTCTCTTGAATGAGTATGAGAGTTATTATGTTAAACGTTGAGTAAGAGCGTGCTGAGCACTTAATGCAACATGGCATGCATGCTACTCCCCCCAAGCTGACCTTCAAAAGGATGAGACAGAGACAAATGCAGATCTGCATACATGTCAGATTGCCAAGTGCTGGGCTACATATCTCTTATCCCCCCTGCTTTCTCTTTCATTGTCTCTTCATGAGACCGAGGGCACAGAACATAATGAGGAACAGAAGTCAAAGGAAGCAGAATTCTTAGGTCCACTGTGCACATTAGTATCACAGTTAATAGCTGAGTTTTTGAGGCCAACCAGATCAAGAAAGGCAAGGTATCCTGTTCCCACAGGCACCCCTAGGCTTGGCAATTCTAAAGTTAAGAATGGTGTGTTTCTTCTCTTCGCTTGTGGCAACCACTGCCAGGACATCCAAAGCCACACAGCATCCTAGTTGCTCAGGGTACTGAAATGTATAATTTCACTTCATATGAAAAGGGATGAGAGCAGAGAAAAGGAAGATGTAGATAAGAAAGGAAGAAAGAGAGGGATGTATACTAATGACCTTTACTCCTCATCTCCAACACAGTTTGTCACATTTTAAAAGTTTATTTCTAGCCTTAAAGAAGGTAGTTTTGAACAGTTCACATTTCTGAATACGGCAGGCAGTGTGGTAAAGGGAAGACCAAAGTCCCTAAAAACAAATATCTGTGTTGGTCAGCTCTGCTACAGACTTTGCATAACCTTCAGCAATCTCCTAAATTTATGTATTTCCTTAGATTATTTGAGTTCCATTTTGTTGCAATAATACCTACTCGGCAGTATTCCTGAGTGCTAAACGATTCTCATACCCACAGCATCCAGCACAGGGTCTGACAGGGGTGTGTGCACATTCATTGGCTACTGTTGTTGCCACAGAAAATAAAATTTTATTCCTAGAAACTACATTTTGTTACTATTGGGATCATGTAGGACTCTGAGGAATCACAAATTGTGGAATAACACACTGAGGAATTCTATCTTCTCTTCCTTAGATGGTCAGCATTTTTTAAGAAAAATCTTTTAGAAGGAAATTAGAGTAGTATAAACTACTGTGATTTGTATGGGTCACACAAACAGGTGCACACCATCACCAGCACCAACAAAACCAGAATCTAAGACCTAGATTAAACCAGGTTAAAAACCATCAAAAACAGCACACACAAAAAAAGCCTCAAAAATCAATGTAGGGGAGTCGGGGGTGGGCAAAACGAGTGAAAGGGGTCAAAAGATACAAACTTCCAGTTATAAAATAAATGTCTAGTGAGGTCATGTACAGCACGGTGACTGCAGTTAATAATACTGTACTTGAAAGTTGCTAAGAGAGTAAATCTTAACACTTCTCATGGTAAGAAATAAAATTTTGTTACTATGTACAGTGACAGATGTTAACTAGATACATTGTACTTATTATTTTGTATTATATACAAATATTGAATCATTATATTGAGCACCTGAAACTTATATAATATTACATGTCAATTATACCTCAATAAAAATGTCAATGTATATCCCAAAAAGTATGTATAAAGGTAAATTACGTCTTTGTTGTTGATCATGGCAGTGGTTGTGATGAGGAAGGGAAATATTTGAAGTTGTTAAAAATGCTGGACATAGATTCAGATCCAACTCTACTACATAGCATTTGATCATCAAAAAACAAAAGCAGAGTGCTAAATGGTTTTGATCCTCAGTATTCTCATCTGTGAAATGGGGATAATCATAGCCCAATTTCATAGGACTGTTGTGAAACTTATATGGGATAGTGCAGGGAAAGCAATCAGTACAAATCTGAGTAACACTTAACACTGTTACTAGTATGTGTGAGCCTATCGCCTTTATTTAGGATTCATTGGTCCATTGTCTCCACTTTTCATCTGGCTGTTTCTCCAAGTCATCAGAACTTCCCAAAACAAAGTCCTGGCGTGTTTGCTTGTAGAGCACTTGAGTGCATTTGAGAGCTTCATGAGAATGAAGCATTCTAGAGTGTAAGTCGTGAACCAGTCATATATAATTCTCTGCACAGGTCCACAGGAGCCCAAGGCCAGGCTTTTGTCCTTTGGAGAGAGGCACTGCGTGGCTCCCAAAAGTCCAACTGCAAGTCAAAGATCATGAATCATGTTTTGACATTTCACTATCAAAATTCATCTATCAGTGAGACTCAGTTCGTAAAACTAATCTTGTTTGATTTGGCAATGAGGTGAAATGTCAATAGGTTTCTTATTTTGACTGAAATTATTAAATATACCAAAGGGAATATAGCATATGTGTTAGTTATCCCAGAATAAAGATGAGCACACTTTCCTGAAAAGTTCAACTATACTAATGGGATAATGGATCACCAGAATACTTAAAATGTGAAATGCATACTTTGTTCACATGCTTGCTTCACTTGAAGAATTGTGTCATTGTTGCCAAAGTTTGGGGCTTCCTTTACCCCATGCCTGGATTCTCCATCGACACCAATGGGAATTTCACCTTCCAGGGCAAGACAGTGTATGGAAGTAAAATGACAATAGCAGAAGGGAAAGAGTACATTTTATACGTTGTGCTACAGAATATTTTTCTTGACTATTTCTGTTATAGTCATTGACTATTACTCAGAAAGATCCATTTGAAAATCCAAAAACACATTGTCTCTAGAGGCTAGTCTTTTGAAAACACGCTTTTACCCGTACATGTCATCACAAATTATATAAAAGAACAATTATAGTTCAATCT
Organism: Vicugna pacos; assembly: GCF_048564905.1. Classification (NCBI taxonomy): domain Eukaryota; kingdom Metazoa; phylum Chordata; class Mammalia; order Artiodactyla; family Camelidae; genus Vicugna; species Vicugna pacos. Next base: position 7,725,987 of record NC_132999.1, on the reverse strand, counting down.
ATATATTTAAAATTTTATGATTAGTTAATTATAAAAGCATATCCCTCTGACACTGCCATTAGTCTAGAAAGTATATGTGCTGCTTTTTCCAATCTGAAAGAATGGCATTTTGGAGAAAAAACTGTCCACATTTTCTTAAGGAAACATAAGGCAGAATTTACCACTCACTGAAATTTAAAGTGGGATGAATCCTTTGTAGTTCATGTTCATACATTAGCAATAAGCTGTGGAGCTGTGAGTTGTTAGAATGTAGCATAAAAGAAGAAAACATATGTGAAAGGAGAAGAAATACAAAGTCCATTTTTATGAATGATCAAATGTCAAAAAATGTATTAGAGGTTTAGAGGCTAGCCTGTTCATTATTTTGCTGACTTAGAAGCCTTGAAGTGTTTTGTACCCATTTCATTATCTGCAAAAGTATGAACTATAATGGAATTTACATAAAAATCGTGCTAGAGAGAGGGGACTTTACTGCATAGTCAGCTTTGCCTCCTAATCCAACCTTCCCCAATGCACTAGGTATGGCAGTTGCCAAACTCAAACAGCAGGATCTCTTTTATAAAGAAAAGTATGAATTTGAGCTGTAAAATGAGCACAAGTATTTTTCTATTACTCTGGATGCTTCCTCTTGCTGAGTTTACATGAGAAGTCTAGCAGGAGGTGTTATTAAATAGCCTCAGAAATTAGCCTCAAAACAATTATCTTGGTTAAGCTATGTTAAAAGACACGAGAGGCTTAATGAAACAAGCATTTAAATTTTTGTGATTGAATATCTGCTGGACACCTCTGTAGTTATTAACCCTTGTGGGCAGGATTTCAGATTTTTTATTGTTTTTAATTGAATTGTTTTTAGAAAACTGCAGATTAAAAACAGTTTTCTCCCCTGTGATAGTCAGAGATCCCAGGGCAAGCTGTGTAATAATTGGTTCTTTAAAAGTTTGTTTTAAACCTTGCTGCTTGGCAAGGAATATACCCTTGTTCAACATAAATTTGGGTTTTCATATTACAATTGATTTATAGAAATGCCAAGCAGGAAAGAACATCTCCAGCCATACAGTCTGCCGTTCTGTAGTTCCTTTACAATCATCTGCCAACACCTGTGACTTTCTCTGCGTTTAGTAGTGAATTTGCCATGCGTTAAAGCTTCCTATGGATTCCTTAAGAGAATTTTCAAAAAATTACTGTTTTTGTTGTTGATTTTCATTTTCCCCTCTGCAGAGCCAGAATTTTGGTTTTCTCAATTTTGCTTCTCTTCCTGGGATCTTCTATCATTCTGAGTAATTTCTCTGTGTTTATAGTATTTGCTATTTAAAAATATTTGTTGGCTCTTATCATGCCAAATCTTAAAAGTTACTTAGTCAGTTGCTTTAATCTTTCTTCCCAAGCCCCCTCCCAACCTCATCTCCCCAGTCACTTCATCATTTTTTTTTCTCTTAACTCTCTCCAATCTTCCACATATTTCTGGAATCGAGTTTATCCAAACTGAGTGCATTTTTCCAGGTGCATCATACATCATTCCCTAAGTCTGGGATGTGATGGTTCTTTGTATACAGCCCAAATGCTGGTGAAGTTTGTCTTTTTTTTTTTCCCTGATCAGTGTCAGCATGTTGACTCAGAGTGTTTTTTGAACATCTCCCACTGATTCCTGAGGGAGCCCTTCTAAAATCAGCTATCTTCTATCTGGTTAGTCTATTTAAGGAATGTGATATTAGAAAAAACATGATTTTGTGGACCACATTAGAAAACATGTCCAGTTACCCCCACCCTACCCCCTGCCATTTTTAGAAACATATCTATTTTCTTGACATTTTCATTTTTGTTAAGTATATTTTATTATGAAAATGGAATGGAAGCATATGCAAACAAATTACTGCTAAGGCTATTGGAGTGAGAGTGGAGAACTCAACACAACTTAGGGCAGAATGGCTCTCTAGCTGTATTACAGATGTTTAAAAACAAAACAAAACAAAACCAAAACCTCAAAAGGCCTGCACTAAAATTAAAGCACTCTACTGTAACAAGCTATGTCTTTACATATTCTTCATCTATTCATTCCAATTACCTTAACTACTTTTTCTGGCCTTCATGTTAAGTACAAAATTGGAGGTGAGAAGCAAGAGAAAATAAATATAAAATTAAATATGATACATCAAAATTATTGTAATGTTAAGGTATACAGATTTCTTTCTTATAAGGAATTCTACTCAACAACATACACTTATCAGATGGAAGTAGGCGACACCGAATCCACCCATGAGCCACTTCAAGCAGCATAAGAAAAGGTCACAAGACACCTGCGCATCAGTAGAGCAAATCTGGAGGATGCACAAGCAAATGAATCTGGGAAAGAATGTGTTGTCCTCCCTAAGTTTTATGTATTAATGTAAATATATATCATATTCATAGATTTGAAGAGGCTCTCAATTACAGAAACTCACTCCCACTGACTTGACAACAGCTTTTTAGAAAATAAACTACATTAAATTTACACACACAATTTCTTTTTGCTAAATGACAATAGCATTTATCTATATGATTACATATCACTGTCACCTCCAAATTACAATCAAAGTTTGACTCAAAATCTTTTTTTTTTCTAATACGCTTGGAGTCACTTTTAAATGTTTATGGTGGCATCAAAAACACAGTCACACTGGTTTTCCTTTAATTCACTTTTGATGATCCATTTCAGTCAGTACGGCTTCGGTTATGTATTTAAACAACAGAACAGACCCAAATTGTCTTGAGCAAAAAGGAGAGTTATTGGCTTTTGTAACTTAAAAATCTGCAGCTAGTCTTCAGGCATAGCTGGCTTATGAACTCAGAAACATTCCCGTGATCCGAGAGTAGGTACTTTCTCTTCCTTGCAGTCTCCATACTCAGCAGGATTGCCCCTTGTGGAAGTTGCCATGGCTCCAATCCCATGTCCTCTCCTTCATTCCGATAGAGTCATGGGAGCTTCTCTCCCTCAGTCTTTACAAAGTCTTGGACCTGGTTCTCACTAACCTTGTTGGGTTATGGGTCCTTCCCTGGACTCATCACCATGGCCAGTCACATGGGATTTGCTGAGCTACCTAACCCCACAGCATTATTCAAGAGAACATCCTGAGAGTATGGGATGTTCTGTAACCTGCACTGTCCAGGATGGCAGCCACTAGTCGTGTCTGGCTTGACTTAAAATGTGCCTGATGCAACAAGGGAACTAAATTTTAAATTTTAAGTAACTTTTAATTAAATTAAATAGTCATTATTATATTGAGTAACACAGCTTTAGAGTTAGTGTAGGAGTCAAACCTATTTAGATGACATCGGCTGAAGAGCAGTTCCCCAAAGGAAAGGGTTTTGAGGGGAGCAGCACCTATTTTACTGGAAGTGGGAAATACAGATGCCAAGGGATGAAAGCAATAGATGTTCACTATGGCTACCCTAAAGCTTGAGCTTTTTATTAATATCGTTTGGACTGATAGTTTATGTCTTTTTTGTTTGTTTGTTTGTTTGATGGAGGGAGGTCATTCGGTTTATTTATTCTAAGCGTAAGTACTGGAGACTGAACCCAGGACCTCATGCATGCTAAACTAAGCATGTATTCTACCAGTTGAGCTATACCTTCCCCCTGGACTGATAGTTTAAATTCAAATTATATGGTTCACATCATATTACCTGCAGTTTTTCTATTTTGTGTTGTTTTGCTTATTTTCTTAATTAAATGCATACAGTAGAAACTTTAGACACGTAATTGTTCAGGCTTAAATGAGAATCCATCTCTAGCTATTGTTAGGGATCCACCTTTAATTGAATTATCTTTTATGTACAATGCACTTATCTTTTTAAAGCAGCACATATGGATCCAAATTTAAGTTAAAGTTCATGTGGCATTTTCATTACATATAACTAAAGTGACAAAAGTATTAACCAGCTTAGAGGCATTGTTAATGTCAAGCAGGCACAGTGACAATTGCAATACAATGTACTCCTTTGCTTGAAGTTTGGAAATTTTCTTTTGAAAACTGGCACATTTACTGATTCATCTAAGTTTTCAGACAGACAACTTCCTGCCCTCACTGAGCTTATAATTCTCAATTTTAAATACATGAAAATGTAAAATATTATGCATCTTAAACTTGTAGCAAAAGATATCAAATTAACACAAATTTATTAAAGAAAATATAATAAAAGAAAAATAAAAATTGTTTACAATCCCATCACACAAAGACACCTACCATTAATGTTTTAGTATATATTTCTTTTAACTTTAAAAAATATGTGTATGGGTACTGAATGCATTTTTCATAAGAAAATGCTACTACTGTAGTTACTCCTTTGTAACTTAATATTTAACCTAACAATCCCATTGTGTGACTAAAATATACATATATCTAAAAAGTACAACTCTTAGGTTAAAAGGATATGTGTATTTTTAAACATTTTGAAAAATGTAAGTTTTGTGCAGGCAGAGATCTTTGTTTTGTTCACTGCAAATTTCAATACCTAGAACAGTGTCTGACATCTAGAATACACTCAATAAATACAAGCTGAATGAATGAGTGTTGGTAAAGTTCCCATTATAATTCAAAACACCAAGTATGAGATGGACCATTTCTTTACACCCTCATCAACTCTGGGATTTTTTTTTTTCAGTTTTGTAGACAGAAGATGGCATCTCATTATGGTTTTTGTTCTAACTTCTTTATTTCTATCAGAAATACAAATTGCAGCAAATCATGCTTACTTAGGCAAAAACATGTTCTATAGAGTAAGAAACTTGCAGCCTAATTTTGGCTGAATGTCTCAGAAATTTTAAAGTTTTGACTGAGCAAAATCTCGTAGGAAGATTATGTGTTTAGAAATCATATTCCAGTCTTCTAAGAAACCATATGACTTGGAGAAGTTACTAAGCATGCTCTACCTCATTATTACATCGTATACATAAAAAGCCTGTAAGTGCAGGTGTTGTGTTTCAACGAATCACCAAACAGAGAAACCTAAAAGAAAAGTGTGGTGACTCTGCCTCACATTTAGCTCTTCCTCCAGCTTCTGCAGAACCTTACCTTTTCTTCATGACCGAAACTTAACTCATAGCCTAATACTTAAGCATAATAGAAGTTCATTGTGAAAACTACAAGGGCAATCAAAGAAATCAAGGCTGGGACTTCCAGTCAAACCTCATGTGGAACCACAACCAGGACCTGCAGAACAAGGGCGTTTCATGGGGGCTGTCTTTCACTGAGCATCTGCTTTTCTCTTGCTCTCACCCCTTTGCTCTTGCCCTTGCCCTTGCCCCTTAGTCTGTTTGTCTCTGTCTCTGTCTTTTCCTCCCTCTCTATCAGGTGACTTTCTCTGCTTCAGCACATGCACATGCATGGCCCTGAACTGGCTTTACATCTGTTCCTAATTCAGCCCTGAATTAACTGTGCTTCAGCTCCAAATTCTCTAAAGAGAGAATCACATTCACTCATCTTGGGGCAGGTATCTCTCTTCCCTTCGTCCCCAGTCCAATCTACTATGATGACGGGGAAGGACCACCTAGTTCAAATCTGGGACCTTATAGCCACTCTAGAGATGTGACTATTTTCCAAAGAAGAGGGTTAGGACTAGTAAACATCCTAAAGGCACATGTCACATTGTGCCTGCACTCTTTACGTGCTGGGATACAAAGATAGGTAGAAAGTGGCTCGTATTACATAATCATTCACAAATCTAACTTGAGTATACCTTTTTAAAAAGCCTTCCAGTCATCACTAGTTTAAAAATCATTTATAATAATCAGGGTTTTTTAAAATCTAGTTTCAATTTTATGGCTAAGCATCTATATATTTATTTTTCAGCCTTAGTGTTTTGCCGCTTGTCCATCCAAGATCTTGATTCCAAAAAACAAAAATTTTTTTTAAGTTTATTTTTTGTTCTACCAAGTATAGGTTTCTACGTATAGTTATGTTTTAACTAGGATGCTGTAGCTAGCATGTTTTTAGTACTTTCTTTTAGCACTTTTTTTCCTCAAAACTATCGGACTTTGGAAAAATTAAATAAACAGACCTATGTCTTGGAATGCCACATTTCAAGCATATTTGGAGACAATCCAATATTAACTGTGCTGCCTATGCTAAGCAAAATGATTCATCTGAAATAATGATTTGATGATGTATTTCTTCCATATTTTCATTTTCTTTGCATTTCATAATTTTTATATTTCCCCCTTCAATTCTGTTGTAGTTTAAATCTTTTATGAGATAAATAAATAATTTTTTCTTCCTTATTTAAGTAATTTCTCACATTTAATCTTCCCAGTCCTAAGTAGGATTAATTGAAGATAAAGAAAATAAGTTAGATTTGAGTTACACCTGTGAACTGTAAACTATTTAAATAAAGCCATCACCATCATTAATATCCATCACTCTGGCCATATACTCGAGATCATGTAATATATGACAAATGGCCAAATTTATGGGATTGGCCATGTTGCAGTTCCATTGCTTCCACTATTCAGATACAACCTCAAATTGTGGCAATATGTGTGAAATGACAGCCTTCCTTAATGACTGATGGGGATAGTCTCATCATGGTTCTCGCCACTGTGATGAGCATCAATCACAAAGACAGCCAAGATGTCAAATCTGCTGAGATGCTCTTTAATCCTGTGATCCTAGAAAGTCACAACTGTCAGCACAGAGCCAAGCAGTTGTCTAGCTCAGTTGTCTCCAACCTTTTCCAGTTAGAAGAACCATATTACATCAGAAAGCGCTGTTGAAGAGCTCCACTTTAAGTTTTGTCTGAAAAAAAAAAAAAGAATACAATAGCCCAAATCAGGAACACTGTAACCAACACCTTTTGAGACGCTTTGAACTACCTTAGCCAACCCCTCTTTTCTGAGAACTGCTCCCATATCTACAGAGGCAGCAGTTTGTGCTGTGTGTGTGCTATATGTGAGCTCAAAAATATGTGTAAATGAAATTCTAACTTATCATAACACTTACACTTATTCAAAAAATAAGTGCAAAACGTGCTATTTATTCAGCCAACAAACTGCTTATCTTATTTGAACAGGATGAGAACTGCCGGTCTAGAAATTTTAGTCTTTATAAAACTCACCTTAATGATTCAGATAATTGAGGGAGAAGTTTTGTTTTGTTGTTTTATTCCTTACTCAACATTATTGATCGACTTGATTCTGTACTTCACCTAATGTATACGAAGCCTGCGATTTTATAGAAAATCATGTCTCAGGTATCACAGTTCCCTTCCCGTGATTCAGCTAGGATAAAATTATGAGTACATTTCCCTGAGGTGCAGTAAAGTAGTTTATTTATTACTACTTCCTCAAAATCTCACTCACAGGTGGTTAGATTTTGGAAGATTATTAAGTAGGCTTGTGTAGGCAAGTGCAACAATTTGACTTCAGGAAGCCATTATCTGAGCCAGCTTCCCTCCTGCCAGGGCCCAAGGATATTATTTACAGAAATGAACCAGTGTATTATGTTTAATACATTCTTAGAACATTTGTACATATACTATATCAAAATTTCCTATTTTAATGTTTCTATGTTACGTGAGTTCATTAGAAAATTGTCCCACCTAATTTTTCCCCTTAATTCCATCAGGCACTTCAAGTTCCCACAGTGTCTTCCTGATCTCCCAATGTTGTACTTGTGTTTACCAAATGAGAACTCTCACCTCCTTCAAAATTTTATGCAGAACTTATTTTCTCCAAGAAATTTTCACAATGAACTCCATTTGATTTTGCATTTCCTCTAGAGACTTCCTGAGTAAGACTGCAAATGTTCTGTCATCATTTTTGGGGGCACAGCATATACACCATGCTTACATATTCAGTTTGAACATCTTTATGCCTTGTAATATATATATCACAGATTATATACGTACAATTACTGTTGCTTCCTTACTCACAGATTTGTGTATGCTTGCTCTCCTCTCTGCATCGTGATAATGCTTTGCTTGAGCCGGAGGCAACAAGGCTCAAGTGCTTTTTGGTTTTGGTTTTCGCCAGACAGGGTTCAGTACCATTTTTTTACTATTGACTAAGCAACTATGTAATATTTTTTTCCAATGAAGAGTGATGACACACTTTGCAGTTTGGGTATTCGGTAGTTGACCTATTGAAATTACTAATTGCTCACCTCCTGGGTGGCCGGCACTGTGCTAGGCATTTGAGATACGACGGCGTAAGGGAGAGACTCAGCCCCTATAGAGCTCACAGTCCAGATCAAGACAGTCCGTTCAAGGCAACTGAATCGTGATGCTATCAAGTATTGTTCCAAAGCGCACACGTTAGCCGTAGAGAATGAAGTACCACTAGCCCTTGTGTCTCTTGCTTTTCTCGGTAACTTATTTATTGCTGTTAACACCATAAAGAAACATGTAGATCACAGTAACTATGAGAAATCCATATATTTTCAAAGGGAATCGAGGAGTGGACCCCACATTTATTATGTTGACCTTGGAGCAGATCAGAGTAGACACAGAGGAAAGGAATGTTACCTGCTGCCAGTATTGTTAGGAGGGTACTGTGGGAGATCCACCCCGAGCACTAGCTGATGTATTGCCCTAAAATCTCCAGGTACGCTAGCCGTAAGAAATACATCAGATAAATACCTCAGCAACCAAAATGTCTGATATTATACTTGTCAGAGAAAAGCTTGAGAGGACTATATGGTTCTTTAACATGGTCATTCTTGCCCTAGAGTTCACCAGTATCATTATTAATATTTACTGCTAATTGCTTATGTGTGTTATTTGAATGCCAGCATACGCTTACAGATGTGCTGTTTTTAATGACAAAGATAACAATAAGTGAAATGGTGATTAAAAATATACTATAAGATTAGCACCTTCATAAAAATCCCACAGCTCTTTACAAAAGCAATAAAACAATGAACTAAAATAACAGGTGTGCTAATCATGTGCTAGTTTGAAAAGATAACACTTAGGAATTTAGGGTTTTTTGAAGCCAATGAATTAAAAGATGCAATGTTTCATGCTAATGAAGGCTAACTTTTAGAATTTGCTTATAGAAGATTGTAGAATAGACTTAATATACAAGTAAAATGGCTCTTAAGTTGAAATGAGGTAGAACATCATGTATATGTCTTAGGAATTTTATTAGCCAAAGTTTTCAATTTACTTTTTTTTTTTTACATTTAACTTACAAAAGGAAAATGTAGATTGCAACAAAACAAGCTTACATCATGGATTTTTATTTTAAAGAAACTTCCAGTACTCTGTAATCTAAATCCTCTGTATTTTCTAGATTTCACAACAATTGTAATATTCATTATGATGGTCTGAGATACTGTAGAATTTCAGTTATCAGATACTTGACTATATTCACTATATTTCACTTAATTCAGCTACGAAGTCAAGCAGAATTTCAGTTAAGGTGACACTGCCTGGCATGCCAAGCAGTATTTGAGCAGGAGGGAAGGTGAGCTTCTCTCACATTGTAAGACCACAGCAAACATGGGGTTCATAACCACACTGTAAGGAGTCAGATTCTGTGTGTAAACTGCTGGACACCTAAAGAAAGTAAAGGAAACAGGCCAATCCTTGATTTTATGACATATTAGTTTGCTTGTGTGGTCATAACAAAATATCACAGACTGGGTGGCTTAAACAGCAAAAATTCATTTTCTCACAGTTCTGGAGGCTGGAAGTCCAAGTCAAGGTGCCAGCAGATTTGGTTTCTTCTGGTCCTCTCACCATGGCTGGCGGATGGCCACTTTCTCACTGTGTCCTCACATTGTGTCCTTTCCTCTATGTGTGTGCGTTCCTGGTGTTTCTCTTTGTGTTCATATTTCCTCTTCTAATAAAAACACTAAATAGTTAGACTAAATTAGGGCTCACACTAATGGCCTCATTTTAACTTAATTACCTCTTTGAAGGCCCTATTTCCAAATACAGTCACATTTTGAGGTATTAAGGGTTAGAGTTTCAACACATGAATTTTGAGGGGATAACAGTTCAGCTAACAACGTATTTTATAGTGGGTTGAACATTGTTCCACCAATAGAAATGTCCACTTGGAAATTCTGAATGTGAACTTAATTTGAAATAAGGATCTTTGAAGCTGTAATTAAGGTAAAGATCCCTAGATGAGATCATCCTGAATTAGAGACCCACAGAGACTCAGAGGGAAGGTGATGTGAAGACAGTGCAGAGATTGGAGTGATGTGTCTGCAAGTCAAGGAACACCAAAGACTGCTGACAGCTACCGAGGCCAGGAGAGAAGCATGCAACACATTCTCCCTCAGAGTCTCTAGCAGAAACCAACCCTGCTGACAGCTTGATTTTGAACTTGTCACCTCCAGAACTGTGGGGGAATACATTTCTGTTGTTTTAAGCCACCTATTTGTGAATTTTTGTTGTTGTTGTTGTGACAGCCACATGAAATTAATACAGGTATTGATATAGGGGAATAATAAACAAAGCTACCATGTGCTGATGACCCCCATGTGCAAGGTAATATACTAGGTATTTATTATCTCAGAAATCCTCTAATCAACCATCCTTAATCCACTGGGGTTCCTAAGATTTGTTCCTTCCCTCAAGGCTCTACTGAACCCAATCTCTCCTACAGTAAATTCATTATTGGGCCGGAATGTGCTCTTTCTTGGCATAGGTCTGAAGTGTCATGTACAGTTTGCAACCTTAGTTTTCCCTTAGATTCAGATTTCTGTACCTGGTAACCTGAATCTGATCCCAGTTGCTTCTTCATTGTTCTGGACTCTGAGTATCATGAACAGAGAATAAGTGGTCACTGAGGACAAGTAGATCAGGAACAGCAGCTGGAGTTGTATGTGAGCATTCTTGCCCCGTCCATTTATAAGTTTTTCCTCTTCTCCATTTGTAGCCCTAGAGAGACTCCATTAATCTCAACTCCTCACCACGACTCCAACTGATAACTTTCACTGTGTTGATAGAGCCCAGATTTTCTAACATACATGTCTGAACCACGAAAGAAGAAATATCATTGTGGCTCAGATGTTTTCACATATTTGTGTACGTCAAGCTCAGGGGATACATTTATTCTGCATCCCCTCAGAGCCTTCAGTGCTGTCAGCATGATCTGAGTGCACAAGTAGAATTTCACTAAATACTCAGGCGGACACTAGCCATGGAGCTTCTAGTCATCCTGGCAATTAGAACCTTTCAGGTCTGGCCTTTAAAATTAAAACAATGTACATTTGTGTTTATTTATAATTATATAAATACTCACTCCTGGGTAATTATCTGAAAATAAAACAAGAACAGTAATTAGAAACGATACATGCACCTTTTTGTTTACTGCAACATTATTTACAGTAGCCAAGATATGGAAGCCACCCAAGCGCCCATGAATAGATGAATGGATAAGAAAGATGTGTGTGTGTGTGTATATATACACACACACACATATATATATATATGCACACATATATACACAATGAAATAGTAACTCAGCCAAAAAATAAAGAATGAAACCTTGCTTTCTGCAACACATGGATGGACCTAGAGGGTATTATGCTAAGTGAAATAAGTCAGATAGATAGAGGAAGATAAATGCTGTACGATTTCACTTATATGTGGAATCTAAAAAACAAAACAAATGAACAAACAAAACAAAACAAAAACAGAATTACAGATACAGAGAACAGGGGAGGGACTTGGGGGAAACTAAAGAAAAAAGTAAAGGAAATTGAGAGGTACAGACTTCCAGTTGCAAAATAAATGAGTCACAAGTATGAAATGTACAGTGTGGGGAATACAGTCAATAGCTTTGTAATATCTTTGTATGATGTCATATTGTAATTGAATTTATCATGGTCCATGATCTTTTTTAAATGTATGGAATTACCAATCACTTTGCTGTGTACCAGGAACTAACATTGTAGGTCAATTATACTTCAAAAATAAACTCATAGAAAAAGAGATCAGAGGCAGGGGGTGGGGGAAAGGGGAATTGAATGAAGGCAGTCAGAAAGTACAGACTTCCAGTTATAGGATAAATAAGTACTAGGGATGTAATGTACAGCATGATAAATATAACTCACACTGCTGTATGTTACATTGAAAGTTGTTAAAAGAGTAAATCTAAGAGTTCTCAATCCAAGAAAAAACATATTTCTTCTTTTTCGTTTATTTTGTAGCTGTATGAAATGGTTGATGTTCACTAAACTTATTGTGATAATCATTTCATGATGCATGTAAGTCAAATCATTATGCTGTACACCTTAAACTTATACAGTGCTGTGAGTCAATTCTATCTCATTAAAACTTGAAAAGAAACTTTCCAAAAAAAGCCAAAACTTAAAACAATAAATATCTATGTTTATTTATAAGTTCAAAACTAGAAGGTGTCCAAATTCCACAGCCCCAAATATATTTACTCTATAAGATATTATTGTAGAAATTATCGGAGTATCCTTTGATATGCTGGGTATAACTAAAGACTTGCAGACAAACTGAGACCCGGGTTAGAATTCAACGTTTGAAACAGCCCAGTAAGACAGATCAGAGTGGCCTCAGAACTAAATTTATATAAATAATGATGTCATACAATAAACAAGCTGTATCTCGCAGTGCAGAGAATGTGTAACACTGTCTAATTATGTCTTTATGGTGTCGTACAGCTTGGCCCAGTCTGGATTGAGGTCCAGATCGAATGGTATGCTATCTGATAAGCAATACGCCAGCGAACATCTCCCTTACCTGGGGTCCTAATTCTCATGACTGGAAGAATGACAGATTCCGTCAGCTAGCCCTTATCCTTTTACAGTAGTTTCTAGTGTTACATTCAGCAACTATTGAAGAAGCCCTTCAGTCGCAATCTAATTCTCCATCAGTAGACAGCCCAGCACAGGGAAGGTTAATGAAACAGTAGAGTGGAAAACGAAAACTTGCTACAGAAGTCTGGCTGCAGCTCCCCAGTGAAGGAAGCTGGAGCTGAAATGAGTGATTGTGCTCGTGCTGTTCACCGTCAGAACCTCGCAGAGAGAGCAGGCAGGCTGGGCACAAAGGGGTTGCCGTGGGAGTTAGCGTGAGCTACAGAGCAGACCCCACCGACTGCAGTGCGGCGTTCTTTCTCTTACTCTCCTAGCAGTTTGACCTTTCCCCATTCAACATAGTGAGACTGAACTGTGGTGTGATTTTTCTACCCCTGTTTTCCTGATGCAGTCTGGTGATCCAACACCTGTGTTTCTGACCTCATTTTCTTTGAGCTGTCTTGGCTCACCTTAGGCCCTGAACTCTGTGCTGTTTACCTGGGATCCTTAACCTACTAACCTGAGTGATCATTTCTCTAGATTCTATCTTCACAACAATTAACCTGGTTATAGGGCTCCACCCAGCAGGGCTTGGGGTGCGTCTGCTGTCACTCATTCCACTGGGTGCTTCTCCACGCCTGCTGCCCCAGACACCAGCAGCCTAGGGCCCTCCTGGTAACGCTGGTGCTTTTGCTTTTGGTATAATCAGGCCAGAAGAAAGAGCTTCGCAGAAAGACCTTTTGTGCTGGCAACTGTAGACAAGGCAATCTGTTCAGCATGACCCAACCCAGCGAAGCAAGTCTGGCAGACAGAAAACAAAACAAAACAAAACCACAACCTCACACAACAAGAGTTGAATTAATTAACTCAGTTATACTAGGGCAACCTTAGCTGTGGAGAGTTCAGTCTCCCGAGTCAAATTGCAGAGTGCAAATCCACCCTGACTCTACCACTTGCTGCAAGACCCTAGGCAAATTATTTAACCGATGGATACCTCAGTTTCCATGTTTGCGAAAAGGAGATAGATGTGTCAGGAGGCTAAAAATAAATCATTTATGTAAACATCTACAACAGTGCTGGCACATAACCAGTGCTCAGTAAATTGCTAATAGTTTGATAGAGTCCGTCAATCTATTTGCTCTTAGATACAAAACCATCAGCTCACTCAAAAAAAAAAAAAAATTTGCCCTGACCTGGAGCAGTGAGAAGGAACCAGGGTAAGGAAGGTCTTATTAACTGTTTAAATTGGAACATAATGTGAACTAACTAATCTCTTTTCTACTCCAGCCCTGCCCTGTGGGAAGCAGAGAAAAGTAGAAAATGAGGTAACTTGCTAAAGGTGATTGATAAATACTTACTGATAAATAAAGCAAGGAAACAGCAGAGATACTAGCCTCATCTCATCAGAGGCCCTAGAAATACCAAGCTGAGACTCACTCAACTGCACACGCCAAGCAGATCTCAGCCAGGCTACAGTTTCTCAACAGGGGAACTCTTAGGGTGAAGTCACTTTAAGAAAAAAGTGTAGTCAATGTGCTTTTCTTCCACATAACTCTCTGACAAAATTCTTATTATTTCCACCTACTAAACAGGAGTTTATTAAATGCCTACTGAGCACATAGCGCTACTGGATGCATATCCACTTTAAGGTTTATTTGATTCAGGCCAAAGCACAGTGAGTTTCTGGCATCCTTGAATAGGACTTCTAGTCTATTTAGTAGCCATGTCTGAAGTGGCAACTTATTTCTGAGCTCTGAGTAGTGGCCATTAACAGAGTATAACTTAAAACCAGTTTTTTACTTTTTGTTATTTTTATGAAGCAAAGTTAGACTCTTTGGCTTGGCAATGTTTCTGTTACAATGTCAATATCTTTTGACCTGAATAATTGCACTGAATAATCCTAACAATGTTGAGGCAAACACATGGTTATTCAGCCACAGAGACGGAGTCTAGACATACTTAAGGACATGACTCCAAGGTTTTGAGCACCCATAGTGCTTACTGTCTGTACTATACAGACTTGCTCTTGGAGCTCCAGCCGGCTTTCACATTCAGTATTTGAAAGTGGGCCTTCTCCTTCACATGCCTTCGCTAGATAAGATGGTCTAGAGGAGCAGCTGCTCTGAACAGAGGAAGGGGGCTTTTGAGAAGAGAAAGGCGTGCAGTATAGCAAAAGGGATGAAAGAGGTGAGATCTCAAAGAGAGCAGCAGAGAAGGAGGGTCAAAGCCTGCAAGCTGAGTGCGGAAAAGCAGAGTGATTGATAATGGAACAGAAATGGAGAAAGGCACGGTAGAAGAGAAAGTCAGAAAGACAGAAAGGCAGTCTTCATATGGAAAACCTGCGTACGGCAGAGTGCTTCGTTTTCAGTGCGCTGCGTGGCCTCATACCCCTTTTGCGTATTATTGGCTTGACGCTGATCTCGGGTGAAGATGGGACAAGGGAATTCTAAGAAAAGTGACAGGTTATAAAATAAGGGTAAAATAAATTAGAGTGAAATGAAGTTGAAGAGTGAGGCCAAAACACACACACAAAATGGGCAAAAAAGGAACCAATGATAAAGAAAGGTATATTATAAGGAAAAGAAAAGCCCACGAAAAATAATCTTATGATTTCCTTTGAATTTAGACTCACCTTTAGAAAACAGACATTTGGGGCAGGGTATGTTAGCATTCTGAGTGCTGACCACTGGGACACAGTTCAGGGAGATGGAGTTTTTATATTTCAGGATCCATAGATCAACTTTAACATAGTAATGATCATACTCAAACATAATAATTAGATACATTGAATTAAATGTCATCAGTACTGCCTTTACTTCTTATCCGACTTGGGATCTTTTGCACTTAAAATTTAAAGGTTCACGTGAATTTTACACAAGCCTTTGCTTTTTCTTTAAAAGCTGATACACTAATAGTCCTGGACTGAATTCCCCTTAGAACCTGTGTTTTTCTAAGTAAGGAAATCAGCTGAAGACAACTTTTAAATTTTTCTAACCAAGAGGACTGCAATATTCAATCAAGTTAATGTTATCAGTGTGGTGATCATTTGAATATCTTTGATGTCAGAGCCATGGCTCAGAATTTCAAAATTCACTTCACTTTGAAATCAAAGTATACATGCTTTTTTCCTACTGTAATATAAAATATATATATATTAAAATTTTATCAAAAATTGAACACACAAAAGGAAAGTGCAAACTTTGCCAAGGATTTTGATAAAAATTTAATTTGTTTTCAGATATCTCATTATCTATGAAATATATAAAACATAAGCTAACTGTGAAAGTGGTATGTATCTTACTATTTGTATGACAAAAGACTGAAGTTTTACTGCCATGGGTTTATATTAGCACGTGCATTTTTAAAAGACAGACATATGTATTATAATATAATGGAAAAAAAAAACAAACTGGGCCAGGATTTGGGAAGCCTGTGTTTCAGCCTCAGTCCTGCCTTTGCCTGCTGGCTGTACGACTTTTAATTTTTTTTCCTCTTTGATATTGGGAATATGTTCCCTACCTAGTTCGATGAGCATGAAAAAGGTAATTGCAAACCAAATCTGTAAAAACATATAAACCATAATTCGTTATTTACATGCAGTTTCCTTAGGAGTCCTAAACAGCTTCACTCATTAAGGGTGTGTCATCCGATACACGGCTCTCTCTCTTTCCTTCATATTGGCAAAGCTTTGCACTTTCCTCTACTAGTGGAAAAAGCAGGAGAGGGAAAGGCGAGATGAAAACATTTTACTTCTCAAATCCATCCTTTTATTATCATACTGTAAACTACCCTGGTTGAAGATTTCTAGAGCGAAGGCATTGAGTTCCACCCTTAAAGTCAAGTGTTTGATACCTTGCCTGACTTTGGAAGGCATCCTGTAAATAGTTAAGAATGGAAGTAAAGAATGCAACAAAAAAATGACATTTCATAAATGAATAAATGAACACTCCAGAAAGAGATATTTTATTGTTAGGATCATTATTGTATTCAAGGCCCTAGCATAGCAGGGAATCGGGGATATTTATGGTATGAATGAATGAAAAAATGAATGAATGTCTTCATCTTTGGGAAAGAAAAATTTTTACTCTTCTTGCACTGAATTATTTGCCATGCAGTCACTCTTACCATGAATTTTTCTCTGTCCTCAAGTGTTTTCCCAGGGTTTCTGAAAAATGATTTGTTGTCATTTTGTCAAATGTATAAGAGGACCTACAGTCATCTCTTAAATTGTTTGGCCAGTTTAGTAGTAACTTATCTCTTCTGCTTCATCTAGAAGGGAGATTTCCAGAAGTATCTTAAAGAAAAGAGGTACAGGGCTTAGAGAACTTAAAAAAAAGAGTGGGGGAACTGTCCTTGCAAAAGAGTGATGTAAGAGGTATGAAAGTTAAGAGACCAAGCTGAACAAATGAGTTTGGGGAGAAAGCTAGCCTTTTGCAGAGTGAAAGGAAACAGAAAGACTGAAGTACTTAAGGCCAGCCTAATGAAGGGTTTTGAAATTAAGGGTCCTTAGAGGAAACCTGGAATTAGAACAAGTTAAAGAAGTAAAGAATGTAGAGAATGAATGGAGAGGGCTTGTTTGCTTAGAGTTGGTGCCTTAATAGAAAAACGGCAGGCCAGCAGCAATGGCTGCAGCTGATAAATTGGCATGTGTAAGAATGGGGGCAGGAAAGCGCCGTGCTAATGACAGTGAGAGATTTTTTTTTTAAAGAGCACATGAACTAATCCAAAAGAGTTACTTAAAATTACAGTTTGCTTTTTCGCTCTCTCTCTTTCTCAGAATTGTTTAAAGACAAGAGGGAAAGGGAAAAGAAAGGGGTAATTTATAGGATGTACCTTAGGAACTATTATTAGAAGAATGAAAAAGAGAACTACTGGCAAGTGTAAGTGCATTAGAAATGCAGTAATTAAAAGGTTCTGTAAGAGAAAGAAAAAAAAATCAGAGGTAACAGTCTTCTGTTAACCTACTGTGACTCAGAGTGCACATTGCACTTTTTTTCTAGGATAGAGCTCCTTGTCACCATGTGTAATATCCACATGCAGTTTTTGTTGTTGTAGCCATATATATGTAGTAGTGAGTAGATCTTAATTTATTTTTGTATGTTTCTCTAGTTCACCACCTTTAGTTTTAGGGCACAATTTCTCTGTGCTTTGAAAGGCACCCACCGCAGCTACTCTGTTTTAGCAGCGGATAACTGTTTTGGTAACACAGCAGTTACCAATAAGTGATAAAAAGACACGATGAAATGCATTACAACATTGAAGGAAAGGAAAGGACATGGATAGATGTAACCAGTGATGAAGTGTATTTATTCTGGGAAAATTGTAAATGTTAGCAAGTGGAAAGTTAAAGATATATCTAGGAAATAAAGTGGGGATACGATAAATGGCAAGGAGTATGATGAATCAGTTCTTAAGGAAATTAACCTAAATTCCCGATCGACGTTTAAGCATTCTATGAACACGTGAAAGCACTTGTGTTTCTAAATGTTAAATTAAGATATGCTCAAAATGTCATGAGAAATCAATATCCTGTAAAATACTTGGTATATTTGGCAATGTCCTAAACACTCCTCACATTGTCTCATTTAAAATACTTGTCAATTATATAAAGTAGGATCTAATATAATCCTCATTTTATAAATACGAAACTGATGACTAGCGTTGTGAAGCAGCTTGCCTAAAGTCACACAGGTAGTTAAGTGGCAGAAATTTCAAGTATAGGTCTGGTTTCAAACACAGGTTGACTCCTGAGGCAGGCACTGGTAACCACTACACCTTCTGTGTCCAAGAGAACCATAAATATATTACTCTTGTAGGTGAAATGTTTACAAAGAAACCAACAATAGGATTGAAGTACTTTGTTGGAAAGGCAGCACGTTTTGGGCAAAGAAAGATCTTAGTGTTCTCAACTCCAGGGCTAAAGATGGTCTTTCCTGGCCTTATACCGTAGTGAACAAAAACCAAAGATAATGCCTCAAAGTGCCTAATTTACTGCAAGGCAGTGTCTGAGACATCGTTGAAAATAGAGCAGAAGGGCAAAATAGAACAATCATGTCCCTCTTGAGGTTTCTCTTTCTTCTCTGTATACCCTCCCCTGGTTCCAGCTCAAACTGAATCACGTGACATTACATTTGAAGATTATCTGTGTGCTAGTTAAGAGATGTTAATGTTTCATACATTTTAAAAATGTTATCCCTAATAACCCTTGCACCTCATTTGTTCCAAGAACAGCACAGAAATTAATTTGAGAACAAACTAAAGTACTCCAGCACCTTAATCATCAAGCATTGGGTTGATAACAGAAAAAGCCAGGGATGGGTGACTGCAACTCACCCTGTCAGTTCAAACGGGAAGCACCTCAGAAGATGATAAGTATGAAAGGCTTTTGTCTTGATAACTAGATGCACATTCCCTTTGGGTTATGAAAGGCTCATTGTGAAGCTAGGAAGAGAAGACTTCATAATAATAAGAACAAAAACTTTTTTAACAATATAAAATTTACAAAGTGCATGAGCAGATAGATACAATCTCTCTTGATGTATCTCTCTGAGAAGCAGGTAGCTGTGTATCCTGGGGAAAGTTACTTATTCTTTCTCAAGCCTCAGAGGCCTCAATTGTTAAGATGGAAAAAAGAGTGATTCTCCTTAAGCAAATTGCTTAACCTCTGTTCCCCTGTTTCTTCATTTGTAAGTTGAGAGAAACAAATAGTATTAGGTTGAAATATAATTTTGCTGATATTCAAATGTATTTCATATATAGAAATGGCAATTTCATTTGGTTCAGTCTACTAGTTACAGCCTGTTGGGAAGAGTAAATGGATGGATACAATTAAAATAAGAGTACAGCTGTTAGTGCACACTCGCTGTCACTGTGTGAATATGGTCGCAGTTTACCTTCATAATAGCCCTGTGAAAGATAATAGGATTCCACTTTGGAATACAAGTTTATGTGAAAATACATAAATAGTATTGATGGATTTATAAGGGGGAAAATGTAGCTTTACTGCGAAGACCCCTGCAGTACAACCCCTCTGTCCTGTGGTTTCTAGGCTGCTCAGTGTTGATATATTGTATCAACCTGCTTACAAGGTCTCTGAGCTGCTTCTCCCTCCCATCCAAATTTGCCATCCACAGTTTTGCACATGAGGTTTTGATAAATCCTCCTGTGACTTTGTTTACCTTATAAAATGGCTTGAGGCCAAAAGAATGAGTATTCCCATGCTCACCAATTCAGAAGGGTAGAAAAGCGTGTCAGTGTATCAGAGAAAGTTTTTCAATGGATGCAGTACTGCATGGTTAAAAAAAAAAATAAAGTAAAATGCAGTTTATTATGTAACATTATAATGTGCAGGGATAAATAAAATGAAAGTTCAGAGTTATTTGTATATTCTGATTATTTTGTGGAAAGCTTTTTGCTTTGGTTTTGATTTCTAAAATACCAATTGCACTCCTTGCCTGTGGATGCTGTGCCTTTGCAAGTATATGTGTATGATACTAAAATTGGTATACTTAAATTGGTGTATGTTAAAAAGAAATATTTATTAAAATTGAAAGTGTAGTGTGTTAAATATTATAAAGGCAAAATGAGTAAAAGAAATAAATATTTTTAAAACTGATCTATATTTTATAAAATTCCTTGAGAATGAACTAGAAAAATCATAAGCATATTTTGTATTCTCTATTGTGAATGAAAGTACTATATAAAAGTCAAAATATTATTGTAGTTAATAAATCTCATTGTTGAATTCTTTTTCCAATAATTCAAATAGTATAATAGTTATTTTGGCTACTCTTCAAGAATAAGCAAATGAATTCAAACTTATAATTTAAATAGTACTTATTTGAGAAATAATGTAGAATGTCCCAGGATTTTTTTTCCACATAATGTTTTTGAACATAAGTGAAATCCAAATGATTAAGCTGAGTCATCTTTTGTGAACACTACCAAAATAAACAAATAAATAAAGATCAAAAGAAAAACATACTGTAGTTCTTTTCTCCCACCCTTTCTTTTTCTCTCAAATGTTGTCATTTGAGAGGATTATTGTAATTTTTGAAAGAATTGAAAGGAACAGAACAGTAATCTTAGTGAAAAGGAAATTTAATAATTGAGTATTCAATATATTCTCTTATTTGACTGAAAAATAATTTTTCTTTCCGTGGCATACATGTGTGTGATGAGAGGGAAAGTGTGTATGTGGAAATATATAACATCAGTAGACTTCTTGTTGGGGTTTTTTTATTTGTTTTATTTCTAGGATCTTGTTTATAAATGGTGACTGTAGACACAAGCTAGCATCTTTATTTTACCAAAGAGAAAACTGGAGATGAGAAAGTAGGAGCGATTTGCCCAGAGTTACACAACAAGAACTAGGGGGCGTTCAGCCGAGGACTTAGACCTCCTTGGTCCTGATCCTCTTTCGTTTACATATGGATACTCCCTACTAACTTCTGTTTACTAATCTCTCTTAGAATTCAGCCACTTTCATATTCTTACTCTTCCTTCCTCTTAACTGGTAATTTAAATTTATAATGGAATCATAAGAGTAGACATATACCTATTGAGCTAAGAAATAAAATATCAATTTTTGCTTGAGGATAATAGAAGACTTTTGGACCATGTTTGCAATCTAAATTATTAAAACAGAGCCACTATTTGTGGGACTTAGTGAAACATATTTATCTGGAAAGTGGCTAATGAACAATAGGAAGATTCATAGCTTTTGTCTATCTCATTCACTTTCCAGTCTTTACAGAATGATTTAGATGCAGCTAATAGTTCACTATAAATTTGGCCCAAACATAAAGAAAATCAGCAACCAAATATGATAATATTTTTCTGATTCTGAGAAAGGTAATCTCACTAGATAAAATGACAAACTGATGACAAAAAAATCTAAGCATCTGCCTACAACAGCTCACCTACCATCACCTCACTCACCCATACTCATCTTTCATTTTCTCATATTTCTTTTTCTTCTTAGCACTTATATTAATCTGGAGTACCTGTTTATTGTCTTTTTTCCCCCTCACTAGATAGTAAGTGCCATAAGAACAGAGTTTGATAGATTTTTATTTTCGTAAAGTGTGCCCGCCATAATACCCTTTGAGTGAATAAATAAATTAGAAATTGGCTGTTTGGGGACTATAATTTCATGATTAACTGAATAAAACTACATTTGTTAAAAAGATTTCTAAAATGCCTGTAGTGGACATGGCAACATTTCAATCATGATTGAATTTCATATTCTCTTTTAGGGTCATAATTCTGAATATCATTTCTTATTATATAGTATAATAAATACATAAGTGATCGGAGTTACTGTAAAATCCATACTGACTTCATGACTGACCCTGTTTTGAATAAATCTTCAATTTGGGTGTGATTTCTTATGATTGGCCTATTTCCCTGAAAAGTAAGTAAGTAAAATATATTGATTAATTGAGAACTACTGTTAATTGGGTTTTTACTAAAATTTATTATACTGGCACAGAGGAGGCACTCAATAAATATTTGTCAAATATGTGAAGTCTAGTTAGTTAAAGCAGACTTATTACTTTTGTTTTTAGTTACTCAAATAAAAAGAACATTTTTCAATTAAATATGTAATATGCAATAATATTAGACTCCACAAAGCAGACAAGTAAACAATTTAGAAGTATTTCAAATTCTCATTCTCTTCTTTTTCATCTTCCTTTCCCCTTCCTTTTTATTCTCCTTTCTTCCCTTTCTTTCCTGAACAATTTAGTCCTAAAGCCATTAGTGGGGACAAGTGAGGTCAGCACGCACAGGGAGTGTGAGAGGGGACAGCCCCAGCAGCCTAAAGATCAGTGTTGGGGCCCAAGGAGAGTGAGGTTGGGTGTGTGTGTGGGGGCAGGTGTTTAGCAAAAATAGGACAATGGTTACACACAGGGAGATTGATCAAATACGTAAATATATTAAGGATAACTGGGAGATAGGCGTTTCATTGTCGGAGAAAGTAGTTACAGCTGTGGAAAGAAAGAAACTGTATTGGATCCTGTGGGCATTGGTTTGGAAATGGAGGTACATCAGTGTGAACTCCTGGCGTCTCACAGAGGCAGAGATAAACAGAGATGTTAATATAGGTACATATGTAGAGAAAGATATAGAAATACATGAATTTTCCCATACGCGTATTTCCTTAGTTCCAGATCCGGAGAACAAGGATACGCCCAAAACAGTGGGCACACCTTCCTCCCAAATCTCAGCTTCTGAATACCATTCTCAACTGAAAAAAAAAAAAACTAAGACTCCTTGGGGAAACAGCTGATTCCTCAGGTGGGGCATGAAGAACACAACACGAGCCTGGAGTATCTCACCATGCCAAAAGTACAGACGTATTCCTACACTGCCACGGACATGTCAAAAAAAAGTCAGCTAAAGGGAATCACACTGGCCATATCTGAGACTATTTGAAGATCAAAATGAATCATAGTAACAGCAGGTTACATCCTACTGGATACAATGGGTATCCATGAGTCCATATTGATATAAATAAACACATAAGTTGAAAGTTAATGTATTTCCCCACAACACAGTTATAAAAAAGGGAAAAAGAACAATTTTACAATGATCACTGCATGGTTAAAAAGAAATGAAGTAAAATGCAATTTATTATGTAATATTATAATGTGCAGGGATAAATAAAATGAAATCAGTACTAACATAACAAGTAATGTGCCAACTGCTAAGATACTATGGGAATACTGGGATATTTTTCTTTAAAACAACGTATGAAAACGCATAATTTCAGAAACTATGACATTGTAATATTGAATCTGACAATTTAGAATGTAAGTGTTGAAAATTTAGATTAGAATATTACCTTCCGGTAGTGGAATAAATTGGAATATTTCACTTGTGTTTGATCATTAGTTGGTCAATCAAGTAATAATTGTTGCCGTATCTGGCACACTTAAACTGTCTGGAAGATTGTTATTATGACTCCTGTTACTAGCAAGGGATCACAGGAGCTGACAGTCTTTCCCTAAAGGTAAAAAAAGTTTAAAGGAGACTACCTTTTGAATATGCCTTTCCCCGTTTGGGGGATACTCCTTCTCCTTTTGTGGAGTTGAGCTGTGGTGTGAGGGGGTTGGAGTAGGACTGGAGAGGTGAGAAGTCTGGGCCCAGGTTATCTGAGATTTGCTGGCCTTTCATCGAAAAGATTTTGCCCCGGGGTCTTGTGGCTGCCAGCCTCAGGGAGCTCCTTGTCGTCAGGCGTGGTGGTGTGCTGACAGAAGCCAGAAAGTGACATTAACTCTTCTGGAACTTCATGTACTCTTTCTTACTTTGTGAGAATATTAACTTTTCCCAAATATTATGATTTGAAGACACTTAAGGTATTCATATAAGAAAACACTCAGAATTCCATGTGACTAAGGACATGTTAGGCTAAAATCAGTAACACACTACAGTGGGTTCAAAATTCAGTTCTCCTGCTCTATAGCAATGGAGACTTAGACAAATTGTTTAACCCCTTTATGATTTATTTTCTTCATGTGTAAAATGAGGGTAATAATAACACCCAAATCGTAGGATTGTTACAAGCTTTAAATGAGACAACACCTGTAAACTTCTTAAAGTAGTACCCGGGACATAGGAGACACTAATTCCTAGCCATTATTATAATTATTGGAGATCAAGGAACAAGACAAAGATGTCATACAAAAATAGAAGCTGCATTAAGAAATCCGTGATTTCTTAGAGAACATTTTCATTGCTCACTCTCTGAATAAATGTATTGATTGTTACGTGCCTGGCACCATACAGGGCACACAAGGACACTTTTTTAAATCTGTAAAAATGGGTATGATAATGGCAGTATTCCTCAGAGCATGGTTATAAGGATTTAACTGTAACGCTTGGTAATGTGCCTGGCGCTATTAATAAGCACTCAGAAAACACTAGTTGTAGCACTGTTGCTAAGTATCCTCATTATCATTATGTTATAATAATATCAGAGTTTGAGAGATACATGTGAGGGCATAATTACAATCTTACAGTGTGAGAACAGAAGAGCTGATAGTTCAAGTCTTTTTAAGAATGAATACAGTTTTCCCAGATGGAGAGGAGAGGAAGAGCATTTATGGATCCCCATGTGTTTTACCTAAATTTGACTTGTTTTCAAAAAGTCAGTGGGGCCCACAGTTATTCCACCACTGAGAAAGTGCTTTTGGATTGACCGTGACCACAAACTAATCTATCGACATGTATTTATTTGAGCACCAAATCTGTGAAATATGCAGATAAAGTGTAAGACAGCCCCCCAGCTGGTTTTCCTGTGGCCACATTCTCTCTTCGTTAGCATGCTTCTCATGAGTTGGACGTACTAATCTTCCCAAATGCAGTCTTCATCATGCCGTAACATATAGTAGTTCTCGAATGCCTGCTGTATCAAGGGCAAATGACCCTGTCCCATTTTAAGGATCCTCTGCAGTCTTGCAGTTCAGGGTCTAGCACCAGCACCAACATCCCCTGGGAACTTGTCAGAAATAGATAATCCCATACCTCAATCCAGACCCACTAAATTAAAGTCTACAGTTTAACAAGGTCCCCAGGTATGCAAATTAAAACCTGAGAAACACTTTTGTATAATATCTATTAATCCAAACAACAACAAAAAAATCACTAACCCATAACACAGCCCACAATCCCATCAAGAGTTAAGTCCTTTCACTAATATCTCGGCATCCAAAGCAACTCCTTGGCTCATGTTCTTAACTCCACTAGAAATAACTTATTTCCTTGCCACCTACTATTTAAATCCCATTTATTCTTGAAGGCCCAGTGAAAAAATCCTACATCTTCCATCAAATTAAGACCATTTCATGCTACACTAACCTTGCTAAATACGTCTTGCTTTTAGGTCAACACCATTTTATTCCCCTTACTTATTAGTCAGTTATTATTCATTGACTAATCATTTTCTGAATCCTTCTAGTTGTTGACCAGGCACTGTTGCACTGGCCACACTGGCCACACTGGCAAACAAAAGCTCAGACTTTCCCTGCCCCCATTAAGCTCATGATCAAAATACTGACAGTTCAGCAGAGGTCCCTTAAACTCCACAGGCAAGAAATGCAAGCGGGTTGACGTAGGGGTGCAGGACGACGTTGGGTAAAGCCACATGATTTGTGCTTTTTCTTGGGTAAAGCTACTTCAATGAAGGAAGTTATGTTGTTGATATATATTAAAACCTTTTGTGGCGTGAAATAGATTAACATCTTAACTGACAGAGACAAGACAGAGATACCGTGCTTTAATTGTCTCATGTTACATTCACAATCCTACAGATGATTTGAGTTTTTTTTTTAATATGCCAGCAGTGTGTCTTTCTTCATTCATTTAACAAGTCTCAGAATTTTAAAATAGCTCCTATTTGTCCTTCTGTGAGTCCTTAAGTTTTAGACATGGTAGGCACTAAAGAAATACTTGTTGATTGAAGACAGTCTTTGATCTCAAGTTGAGCACTAGGTTTACACACATGGAGCAACCATCGCACAAATGCAGCCCGTTCCCCCTACTGCTACTCATGACACAAGGAAACGCTGATGAATTTGCAGTGACACTTTGGTTTACTACTAGTGTCTTTTGGATCAAAAAGTTCCTCCAGGGTGCCATGGAAATTTCTGTTTCTCTGTAACTAATGTTTGTGTTCACCAGAGACTTGTTGGAGCACAGCCAACCAAATGGGATTGGCTAGTAAAAGCTTTTGTGAGTGAGCATTTTGGAAACAAGTTTCAAGACCATTTGCCAGCAGAACCTCAGCAGGTGGAATTTTAAACAGCATACTGTAAAGATTTGACTTGCAGAGGCCCGGAGGGGCAGGGGAGATAAAATACTTAATGAAGTATGTGACATTGCATATTCTTTGAGAGTAAAAATAAAAGTTAGCATTTCTTGATGTTGTAAAACCACTTATCAGCTCCTTAGATAGAAACAGATGCTTCTGGTAGATAGCCATTCTTCGAAAGATCTCCCGCTCCCAACAACAGCACATTAAGGTTGGATACTATGCAAGATAACTGTGAGGCCCTTGGGTCCTTCCGTGTGATTTGAGAGTAAGATCACACGAGGAAACTTCAAAGCCAAATGAAGTTAAAAAAGGCTATTGCCGCTAACATAAGCTAGAACTTTACAGGATCTAATGTTGCACAAAAAGTACACATTACTTTAATTCAAGAATCATCAATTTCATTATATTTATAACCTTCAAATTGGTTACAACTTAATCTTGCAGAAGATGAGCATTCCCACAATATGTGCAATTTTCTCGTTAACTTTTACTTTCTCTGGGTACAGAAGAAAAGCTCTGGACACTTAATTGAGCAATTATTACTTCTTAAGTGAATCCAAAGTTTGAGGATAGTGCCAAAATCTTCCTTTCATCCAGGTAACAAGTCTAACATAGGCAGTGGTATAAGCGTTGTCTGGC
Source organism: Vicugna pacos (assembly GCF_048564905.1). Lineage (NCBI taxonomy): Eukaryota > Metazoa > Chordata > Mammalia > Artiodactyla > Camelidae > Vicugna > Vicugna pacos. The sequence goes on along the minus strand of NC_132999.1, from coordinate 7,698,780 downwards.
AACACCCCAGCTTCAGATGGAAAAGACAAGTCAAGGCCAAAAGGGGAACTCATGCTTCGCCTCCAGTCATTCCCTGGTATCTCCTGAGGTTCTTGAAGGAATGCCATTTAGGACCAATTTACATGTCTCCTTGGAGGTTTTAGATGACTCTTCCTAGAAACTGTTTGTTTTTCTCATTTAGACCATTTCTCCAGAGTAGGCTTTACAAACTTGCTGCTGAATACACTGTTTGCAGATCATTACGAAGTTTCCACACCAACATAAAGCACTGGTACTTGAAAAATTCATTAAGAAGTGATTCATCTGAACTCCCAGATCTAAATTTGTGGAGTGGTTCTACCACATTTTTACAACATTGTCCCAGAATTCAAGCAACAGAAAATAGGGTTCATATGCAAACAGTTCATGGAATATGCTTAGACAAGGAACTTGCTGCTTCATAGCTCGTGCCATTGTTTAAGTAATTCTAATGGTTTTCAGTGTTTTTTTTTTCTATATACAGCTGGAATCTACTTTTCTGGAACGTCTATCATTTGTCTTAGTTTTCTAAGACACTCACTGACTCCTTTATATAAGGCCTTCAAATATTTCAAGATAGGGTCCATGCTTCCCCTCCTGTATAAGTTTCTCTTCTTAATTAAACATCTCCTATTCCTTCAGCTATTCCTAAGGTTATATGGCTTCTAGACTTCATCATTAATGACAAGTTAATTTTTCAATAACCACATTTGGAACATAAGCTGCTAATAATCAGCTCAATTGGAGTTCAAAATATATGACCTATATTTTAAGTAATATTTTTGATGTTTGGTTAAGTTTTGATTGAATGCTATGTTTAGTAGTCTGTAATACATAAGATGCAATCTAAAAATTTCTATTAAAATGTTGGACTTGCAGACTCAGCTACAGAAAAGCCTCTTTTTGGTTGCCTCAGTTAATGAAAATTTTACTAGACACTGCTAAGTAGTGACTGAAAACTCATGCTGAAATACTACTGTCAGCTACTGGTGTAGAATTTCTCGCCAGAGAACTATCACAACTTCAAGATAAAATGCTTACTATCTAAATACAAATTTTAGCAGCCACTAAAATTGTTAGGATCACTTTACTTCTTAATTACATTCAAAATAATTTTTATTACACAGTATCAAACTAAAATATAGTTACTATTTTGCAAAATTCCAAACATTTACAAAAATACAGTAAGCTAACACTTTAAATCAGACTTGAAGACAGTTTGAATATTCCTTATATGCCCACAAAGGTTTCCCTAGTCCTTTGCGAAATGTTAAAGGGATATTTGTCGAACAACATAAATGGTTAATGCTCACCCGAGTGACATCAACAATTTAAGGCACCGGGCTTATCCCTTCTCATTCAAATTGCTGTGTTACTGAAGCTTAACCAAGTCTTCTTCATGCTTGGCCCCCCATTTAAGTCTGATATTCTGCAGTTTTTTTCCTGTATCAGGTTTTGCTTTGCCTTGAATTATTTTCCTTCCTTCTCTTACCTGCTTTCAAGAAACAGAAAAAGGCTCCTTGATGTACCAATTCAAAGTATGTTCAGATAAAAGGTAAATAATTCAGTAGGCTCTTGAGGAGGGTTGACATTTGAATGTTGGAGGTGGTTCCCTTTACTCATCGCCTCTCCTACTGAGGTCAGGTGACCCATGGTAGCGACTTGCTGGAGTGAGTTTCGAATTCGTGAAAAACTTCTAATAAAGAATAGTGACAGAAATAGAAAAAAAATCAAAGTAGGAAAATCTAAGTGTATGTTCTTATCTAGTCTTACACTTGTCCAATAGTTACAGACCTCTCTGAAAATATTTATTTGTGTGGGTGGAGGCAAGTTGCCCGTTAAATTGTAAGAAGTGTTATCAGATTTATCAGGACTTGGCTGTAAATTTGACTACACAGTTTTGGCTCATAGAGAAATGAGGAGGAACTATCTGATTAAAGTGTGCATCGCTGCTGAGGCAACTGAATGTTGCCATAGCAATTGAGATGAAATGTGCAAGAAGTGAGATAATTAAATCTAACCCCTTTAGTAGTTTTGACAGTCAATGCACTGCCAATAGGAAAAGTTATCTACAGTATTAAGATAAAACACATTCCTCATGGAAAGTCTCCTTACTAGTATTTTGTTGTTCCCTTTCTAAATACATTGCTTTAGGTGTCTAATTTGAATGTTCTCTTGTAATAATCAAATACAGTTTTGACCTTGGTCTGCAGCTGCCTAGAATTTCTGCTGGCTTATTGTATCATGGGAGCAGACATCTATAAAAAATATCCATTTTTTTTCCCTCTAGTTCTTAAAAAAAAAGTATACTAAAGCCAAAGCTGTCATATTTGAGCTTGAAATTCAATAATATCTAGAACGTGCTGCCCTCTTCAGGAGCTGACGCTTAAAAATACTTTGATTTTTTTTTTAAGCAGTGTAGAAATTGTAAATATGAGCTATAATATGAAAAATTATATTGTTAATTCTTCAGAAATAAGTACTACACACTAAGTAGTATTTCTAAGCCTAAAGTTTTTCCATTAAAATATTTCATTAAAAATCGATAAGCACAAAAAATCTGAAGTAAATTACTAATATTTATGATTAAATATGAAAAACAATTTCCTTAAAAAAAAGCTATGTTCATGGGGAGAAATCCTCCATCATTACAGAATGCCATATTTACTACCCAAAAGTTTCTTTAAGATTAAAAATGTCAAAAAATAAGATATTTTCTGTGTGAAAATCTAGGTAGGACACTTTTCAAGTCTTAAATTTTATTCTCCAGCAAAAAGTCAGTAAATTTTGTCAATATCAGTCCTTTGAAATTTTAACAATTTTTCATTTACTGAAACATCATATTTCTTGGAAATACTGATTTCAAGTTATACTAACACATAATTTTTATTCAAGATTACTTTATTCAAAAATAACAATGAAGGATCTGAAATGTCATTATCCAAAAATTCAAATAAATCCCTTTTCTGCATATGTTACCTATTAAAATTTCTTTAGCAATCATCTAGTTTTGGCAGAGGGAGATGAACTCAGTGTATTTTTCTCTAGATTAAGTTTATGATTCTTACAAAAACATAAAGGAACAGAAAATGACCAATATATAGTAACATTATTTATCAAGATACAAGAAAAGCACATTTTCTTATATCCTGACATGTTCCTTTCTATTAGAACTATTGACAGTAAGAAAAGTTATTTCATACTAATTATTAAATATGAAAGTCAATTTAAAAATTTTAAAGGACACAGTAAATTCAAGAACATACATACCTTTTCAAAATAAAAATTTGTTCTAATTCTTATCATGTGATACAATTAAAACCTTGTTTTTAATCAACAGAAAACAATAAGAAAGTGAATAGTTCTTTATTATCATTTATTTAGTGTGGTAAAGTAGGAGCTTGGACACCTAATTCAGTTTCTCAGCTCCTACATCAGATTTTCAGTTCAAGGTCCAAAAAGGAAATTTATTTACATGTAAATAGATGTAATGGTCATGAATGCTGACTTCAAGAAAGGAAAATGCCCCTCACTTTTTCCTTAAAGAGTTTTAGGTATAGCTGTCCAATCTGTATCAGTGAAAAATTCATCTGAGCTAAAAGGGAGAAAGAGAAAAAAACCTTCTGGCAATATTCTCTTAATCCAATAATATATGTTTGGGGAAAATAAAATGTCTTACTCCTGACTTTGAAAGTACTTATCACAATTGTTTAATCCTAAAGTAGCGCTGTCCAAAGGCACGTAATACACGTTCAAAAATTCTTAAAACACCGATCTGTGTTTTCTGCAGTAGATTTACTTCACTTTAGTTTTGCTGCTGATGCATTGCATTTGGCAGTTAGGATCCCTGTGGGTGGAGGTATAATAAATAATAATATTTTCTTTACTTTCCAGGGTATTTATGGCACAATGATGAATTTCATCTTTCCCAGAATGGTAAGTAAAGAGCTCTTTCTTTATTTGATAGTACTGAATGCAAACAAGAAAAAGTGAATTTTTATAATAAAAGTGGAGTATCATTTGCTAAATGTATTGAATGACCTGATAATTATAAGGTAGCATATACTCTTGAAATAAATGGATACTGTATTCAAATTCTATAAGCATTCCAAAATTCTCACCAAATGTGCTGCAGGCTTTTCAGAGGGAATATAAGATTTTTGCTTTCTCTGTTGGATTGTATTAGAACATAGTTCATTCCACATTTTGTTTTCTCGGGTAATTTATTTTAAAATATACACAGGTATAGAAATAAATGTGGTTTACACTCTATGAGCAGAAAGAGAAAGCATATCTGTGATACATATTGAGAGTGGGTGCGTAAGAGTCCTTTGGAATTTTTACTGTTACATAAAAACTGATTGTAATTTATGTTTGACCAGGGCTTTGCAGCATCTGTGAATTTAAAAATGTTTGTTTTCTAGGAGCATATATCATAACTTCTCCTAGGCAAGCTAGCTACTGCATGATTTTGTTTAAACACATAGTTTTGTTGTCTTTAAGTTTTATGACTTAAAAAGGTAATATTTAGTTTTAGGCTTAATCGTAGCCTCTTTACAGTTCCAATAACAATAAAAATCAATCTTATTGAATGAGAACAGTCAATGTGAAATGATATTTCTCAGCAAGTTATTACTGTCTACTATGAAGTTCCCCTCTCCAGTGGTTCTTGCATATTCCCTATAAAAAGAAGAAATTTCTCACTGTCGAAAAAAATCACCTTGAAATAAACCAATCATCAGAAAGTGCTATGTTAAGTGAAAAAGCAGAGCACATTATAAGTACATTATATGTTGTGTGCATTTGTGCTTTGTAGCAAGGGCAAAGAGAATTGGGATCAAATTGTAGGCGTGGAAAAAAAACTCACAAAAGGTGCACAAAGAGTGGGAATGTGGAAAGTTTAATAATCTGCATTTCTTCTTCATTTTCTGAATTTTCTATAATGAGTATGTATTATTCTTATCAGAATAAAAGCATTATTTGAATAGACTATTCCAAGTAGCATATTATTATTAATGAAATACGTGTATATAAAATTGATTAAAAACCTCTTTGTGCCAATTTTATAACCAAAATGATACTATACAATTAAAAAAGAAAACAAAAACCTTCCTCCTAATCCCATAAGGAACTAAATATATAAATTAAAGATTAATTGGGTAAAATTGTACAGTAAAACAATGAAGGATTTAAAATGAAGTTGAAGCTATTGGTTTTATTAATTTTATTCTAATGCAAAAGCACTCCTAGAATTCATGCATATGTGTGAAAAAAATAAACATTTTTAAACTGAAATAAAAGGATCTGCAACCTCACACTGGTTTTTAGTATATTAGAATTTGATATTTTATGAACTTTTTTCAGAAGAAGAAAAGTCTAGCTAGGAAAAGGCTAAAACATGAAAGTTAAACTTTTAAAATAAACTCACACTTTGTCAGTAGATCATATTACTTAATGGTAGCAGAAAACTTTGATCTAAAATCTACTGTGTAATTTATCCATCTACAATCAATTGTCATTTTCAAACGTTAATGTGCAGAATTATTGTAAGGTCCAAGATTAAAAGAAGACAAAGTATAGTAAGACAACTAGGCAAGTATGTTAGCAGAAGAGTTGCTTTTAACCTAAAATAATGTTGAATCATATATTAATAGTAAACATGATAAATAGCACAGCTTAGTTTTGAGATTAAGGATTTCATCTCAAAGGTAATTCATTATACAGTGAAAATTCAACATTAAAATATAAACTGTAGTTCTATCTCACATCTCCAGCAACTTGTCTAGAAATAAGCCAACAATTTTAGAAGACATTTTGGGGGTGGGTGAGGTGCTCAAGCAAGTATCTAATAAGTTCGCCTCAGTGCTTCCCAGAGCCTCACTTCCATCTCACTTGCTCCCAGTTTACATAAAACTATGACAGAACTGGTTCTCTGACTGTCTAGCTCACAAACTGGAAGGGATACTATCAAAGCTAGGAGGAATGAGGAGAGAGCACACTGAGAAGCTAGAGGCTTTTTGCATCTACTCACCAGCAGTAAGAATTGAGGAACCAAAGACTAGTTCTGTGATATTGAGTAAGATATATCATACACTTGGGTTTTAAAATTCCTGATCCGTTAAATCAAACAGTTATACCGGAAGGTTTTTAATAAAATCTAAAATTCCTTTCTAGCCCTAGAATTTTGCAATGAAATTATATATCTTTAAACTTACTACATAGAGTATAAGATAGCATTGTGAGAGTTGTTAAAATTAAAAAGGTTTTAATGATTAAAAGGGTAAATTTCATTCATTTGCAAAATTCACTTATATTGATCCAATTTATAGTCTATAAATGAGGGATTATATATTGTGTATTTTGATGATATTCTTTCCATACTCATCTATTTAAAATGTACCTAAAATTTTAACCTGAATTTTCTCACTTTGCTTTGAATGAGGTAATACTGTACACAGTGTGGGAGAGAAGATCTAGCACCAGCCTATTCTAAAGAATGGGGAGCCAAATTCACACCCATTTGTATATGGAAATATATATTATATTTCCAATAGGTTTATGCTGCCAAGATGCTAATCTGAAAGATTGGGGAATTTATATATATTTTTTTGCATCCACTCTGTAACATCTTTAGTACAACTAACATGTCATGACATTTTTAGAAAGAAAATAAGCGAAATTAACCTCCTGTCCATGATCAAGAGCAGGGTCAATGTAACAAATTATTGGATAAATAAAACACTTGCTTATTCAAACTGTTTCTTTCTGATTTATAAGTGTGCAATTTAAGCAGCAGCCACAGTTCAGAATTACTACATGAACTGAATTGAAATGCAGATATGTATTTTGTTCACTTGTATCTGTTACATCTGAACTTTAAAACAATATTTCTTCAGCATTACTAAAATGATTTAGTAGATTAGAGATAAATTCCAACCATTTAAATAAAACAAATTTCTCAGTGTAATGAATCTACATTTCAACAAAATAGATCTTCCTTCTCATTCCCAATGAACAAAGATTGATTGCATGTTTCTGTGACTAATCACAGCATCTAGTCTTCAATCAACAATAAAGTATACTTTATTTCTGAGAACATGGATAAAAATTTGTAACTTTATTTTACTTATGATAAAAGTTCCATACTGAATTTAACTACAGCCAGTAGTCATTTTGCCATTTATCTTTTAAAATTTCACAACAGTTTCCAATACACCGAATGTCAATTTTTAGGTTAGATGATAGTAATATTAAAGCATTATTAATTGGCCAACAGGTTGATTACTTTTAAGATTTTGAAAAAAGCAAAGATAAAAACAGTCCTCTCCTTTTCTTTCAATTAAAATTTCATGCAGTTATTCTTGCAGATTATAGATCCTCTTTTGGGATTTCCGGTTTCAAACAACTTTTTGGTTCATTTCACAGGAATAATATTCATCTTAATTAGAAAAAACAATTGATGGGCTTTTTACAAGAGGGAGTTCATTCTATGCACTGATTACTGCCACTAGATTATCCTGTTTAAGAACTAAAAAAAAAAAAAGAAAGCCCTGCTTTTAAAGCAGTTAGTTGAATATGTTATCTATTAGTATTCTATGAAGACAGAATGTCTTTCTTGATGAGCGGTTAATCCATTTTGTTTTAACCACCAAATTTTTCTGAGCAATATTCTAAATTGGCTTTTTAAATTATTTCAGACATACAAATATACCATCGAATGTATAAATCAGAATTGTTAAATAAATAAAAAGACATCTCTGGTGTGTTACTGAATTGTTTTACCGTTCATAAGATTAAAATACTTGCTCCCTTAAAAAAATATTTTTTAATATTTAGTAGCTAAAAAGTAAAATTCCAAATACAGAAAAAGAAATAACAAATCATGGAGCCCAAAATTTATTCTGAATTTTTTCTATCCCTTGCTTTTCCTTGTAATTTTGTCTCATGTATTTGCATTCTTAGACATACTATTGTTTGGTTTGCATGTTTGCAGTAATATATAAATGAAAGTGACTTTTCCATTCAACA